>NW_013952730.1:242755-257852 GCF_001266775.1 Austrofundulus limnaeus
AGCCATAACAACCTTTAAAACACTAATATTAAACTAACAAAAACTTTTTTCAATGCAGGAAGCAAATCAGTAAGAAAACAACAAGTCACACGATAAATCAATAGATTTCAAAAGGTGACAAGTCAAGGAATCATTGATAAAAATGCACCAGTTCAAACTTCACTGGTAGATATGCTCACATGCTGTAAGTTGTGAGTTTGGAATCATGTGAACTTTATTTGTCCATTCAAAGAGATAAAACAAACACACAGAGCTCCAGACTATCCTTCACTAATAGTGCGGTCTAAGAAACAATCCATCTGTAGACATAAACATCTGATAAAGTACCTGCCAGCAAATCAAAGAAGAATGAATCTGTTAACACGGTGTTCCCACTGAACACGAGTCTGGCTCATCAAGGCTGGTTAACTGATTAGGACAACATGCTTTTTTTGACCTTAAAATACCTTTTTGTCTTCTTTTTCCTTTTGTTATGAGAACTGTACAAATTGTCTAACTGTCACTATAAATAAACTAACTTCAGCTGATGCTTATGATGTGCAACTCTTTTGCGTAAACTTTGATGTCTTTAGTAAGTATGAATGGAAAGTATGAAACATGATTAAAAGTGATCCTGGCATCCAGAAAGAGCCAAATAGTTTAAGATTTATGTTTGGCGGAGGTCTCAGTGACACAACACAACACAACACAACACAACACAACACAACTTTCCAAAGGTACTATTTTCCAACACAAGTAGGCCAAAGATGTGCAGTTTACCTCGGGATGGTGACACATTTTGTGTTGCAGTTTTGTGTGGTGATTGCTTTCTCCAGTTCAGCAAGCTGGCCTGTCTTCTTCAGCTTCTTCACGAGGCTCTTCACAGCCTTCTCGCACCACTTCTCCTCTTGTCCATTCTGGTCTCCACCACCTGCTACGCCCGTTCCACTGCTCGACTTCTTCCAGCCCAAAAGCTTCTTCACCACAGGAGGGGTGAACTGCAATATGGACGACATCTCGACCACCGGGAGTCTCCAGAGGACTCAGCTCAGGTTTCCTCACAACCTGACAGACGGGACCTGGACCTACAGTGTTGGCCCTGGCTCTAAGAGCCCTCTGGTGACAAATCTGTCACAGGGAGGAAGCCTGTGCTAGCAGCGTGCACTCAGGTATGGACGGATACCTTGAAAGAAAGTCACACAAATAAAAACCTTAGTGTACAAAACATCACACAAGAAAACATGCATTGTTACCCTTATCAATACAATAAGACAACAGGTCTAACAGAACATATATTCATCATTAACAGACAAACCTGATGCAGAACCATTTCTGAGCTCTACTTCAAAAACTTCAGGATGATTCTGTGATCAGTAGCTGGATTTTTAATTAGAGACAAACCAAAATGCCATAAATAATGAAGGCCTATGAAGGCTAGATGAATGCCAGGCCCAGGGGGTCTGTAAATTATAATAAAATAAACTGCTATTACCTAACAGTTTAAACTAAGTAAGAACTGGCTGCGTTTAGCAGGAAATCCTTGAATTTACAAAAAAAAGTTAAAAAAAAGGAGGTCTGAGTTGGACAAACACTAATTCTCTGCCAATACCACAACTGTGATGTTTCAAATTACAGATTACATTAAAATCTAGTGAGTTACAAATCAATCTGATTTGTTCTCTTTTTTTTCTGACAATATGCCAGAGCAAATATAAAGGCCAGTGGCATTTTGTTCATGTTTGTTTTACAACACCAGAAAAACTTGAATTACTGTGATATCTACCACAGTCAGATCTGTTAACTTTGAAAGTGTTACACCCCAATAAAGACGATGTATTCATTCATAAAAACACAACACAGCTATTTGAAAAGCACAATTGACCTGTTAAACTAAAGATCAACAGGAATGTCCATTTAGTTTTGGGTTATTATAAACGTGGCTAACTTGTTTGCATATTTATAGCATTAACCCGTTAGAAGTAGACTTTCCTGTATGAGATATGAGCAAGCACAAAAAAATAATTACTCAGTAAATGCTGCCAAATGAGTGTGAACGAGGAAAATATTTTGTAACTTGAAAGTCCAGCTGCTAGCTACCAGGAGGGGCCTGCTGAACTCAAATCACATCATTATATCTGCTGGCATTAGCTTGGAAAACACCTTAGTATTTGCTGGAAACAAAAGCTACAAACTAAACCTAACACGCCAGTAAATTATAGCCAATTTACTGAAAAGCAATGTTTTGGCTATGAATGCTAACGTTAGCTTAACATAGCTAGCTGCCAGCTTGTTATCAAAAATCCTTTTGTTGTGATCCGAGAACATAGCTCCGTGACTTTGGTGCTCATCGCCGGGTTTTCACAAACAACTCGACTGATATAAACTCGGCATTTGTTCTGAGATAGGAACGCCAAGTAGCTTCGTTTCAAGACGGCTGTTAAATTACCGATCTTCAAATAAAACCCTCGCACTAAAAATGAGTTAGCATCTTTGACGAACTCTTCCAAACTGGCTCCCGCTGACTGGCTAACTAACGGAGCTACATCAACAAAACAACACGCTTCAAAGTCGAGAAAGCTGCTAAAGCTTTTCAGTAGTTACCCAGATTTACAGTCCAAAAGTCCACTTCTAAAGAGACAGATGTGCGTAGTAAATGCAGCACCCTACTTACATAAATAAATAAATGTTAACTGTACTGTAAAGCAGCTAATTTTGACACGGCTCCTCTCCAGTAGCTACCAGCGCCAGTAGCCTGTTAGCTTGACCGGAACAGCACAACAAACCTGATAGCAACGCACGAGCTCTTAATCCCTCCTACTCACAATCTGATTGGAGAACAAGTCAAAATATTTAGTCTGAAAAGTGGTGGGTGAAACTAACGTTTTATGTGGTGTGGAAGTCAGTTTTTCTCCATGTTAATTAAAACTCATAAGTTATAATTTGAAGATAGTCCCTCATACTGAGGAGGTCATCATTTAGAAATAGTGTTTATTTKCATCATTCAAAATGGTAAAATGACATATTTTATTTTCAAGATATTCTTTATAGCATCTCATTAATATGATTTAGCATTTCAAAAGATGAATTAGTGTATTTTAATTATAACTTAGCATTTTAAAAAGTGACAAATTTTAAAGTAGGCCTATAGCATTTCCAGGGACGTGCACAGATAGACGTCAGGTGGTGCTCGAGCACCTGCCCTTTTCCCTCCAGACCATCAAGTGCCCCTGTCCAGCCCGCTTTTTTTTGTCATGCTCCATCTGTCGCCCTTGGTTGCACTTCTTATTAAGTGTACAACTATAATGGCAACAGTATTTATATTATTACTAATAATATTGCCCTCACACCCTGCCTTCACCACACACACGTGCCGTGCGCGCCCCCAGCTCCTGTGCGCTGTCCCTCGGTGAACGCGCTGCGCGCTCGGACAGGAGTAGAGTCTACAGCTCCAGGCAAACTGTGCGGGACTGTCTCACATGTTTCACTCTTGTCCCGGTGTCGCACAAGTTGAAACAAAGTCCCGCATTTGACTGATCAAATTATAACAAGACATACAAAGAAGAAAAAAGAAAGGGAAACAATCGACAGACGTTTTTTTATTGGCTGCAGTTTACAACCATTAGAAAATGCCTCCTTATTTCTCTCTCTGCATTCTATGCAGGAGGAGGAGGAGAGAAGAAAAAGGCATAACAAGGCAAAGACACAGCAGCTGCCAATCAAACGCGCAGCAGCGTGTCCTGCGTGTCACAAATAAATATCTAAACACGTGAAAGAAAATGGATTTTATTTATGCAGAATGTGATGGAAACTATGTCAAAACTTCAGCAAAATAATAATTGGAAAATGCTTGAGGAAAGTGAAAGATGATTCTCAGAGAGAAAATTGCCAAACTCTTTTTTTCCTGAAGGAAAACACACCATGAAGCAACTGTTTGTAAAAGAGATTCACACAAGGAACACAGTTCAGAGAGCTGCCTGTCAGTCTGTGGACAGATAACAGCACAGATCATCTGACCTGCTTATGGTTGTCTTATTTTTTATCATGATAAAAAAATAAACTTAAAATATTTTTAACCAAAGCATTTTTTGATGAATTTTAATAAAAATACGTACTTATTTTTTCTTAAAAATCTTTAAAAAACATTGTTGTGTAATAACAGCCAAAGCAGAGAGGAATGAATGTGTTCATATTAAAATAACACAATGTGATGGTCCACAGGATCTGGTCACACTTTTTACCCACTAAACCTCAGATGCTGAAGTCAAACTTCACTTCCTGTTGTCTGTAAAGACTAATGAGGCAAATATTAATAAAATTAAGTTTGAAAATTTCAGTATTCTTTGATTTTAGTGTGAAAAGAGAATTAGCTTTAGTTTTATTTTTCTGTATTTTCTTTTCATTTTAAAGGCAAACATTGAATAATGAATCCTAACAATGGGTTCTTTTTAAATTTAATCTCTTCTTTGTCAGGTTTTGTGTGTTCTAAATGGAATATAAACCATAATTTGGAAAATAAAATAAGCATCATAAGAATAATTTGATTTTGCTTCAATAAATATTAACAGAAATTGGCTCTTGATCTGGACTAAGTGTGGAACTTTCGCCCCTTGTGAATTCGACCCCCCTGTGTTACAGCGTTACATTTTGACAGTAATTTAGAGTCTGATTAGTTTAAATGTTGTAATTTATTGCACTAACCTTTGTCACCAATCCGTTTCACCCAAATAAACATATTTCATATTGTTGGTGTTTTAGCTACAGCAGAGAAGCAGCTCTATGTTTTCTCCTCCGTCAGACACAGATGAAGCTGAATTGTTAGTTCAGATCATGGAAACAGCTCTATGATGGAGAGACTGAATGAAGATCCTCCACAGAACAAAAAAGCCATTAGTCATTTTGAGAAAATAAACTTAAGTATAGTTATTTTATAAACACTACAAAAATTGTCATTACTAGTTTTTGTTCTGTTGTTGCCAGTTTGTTACAGAAACCAACCTGTAGAGTGTTGAATATTAAACATCTGTATCAGACAGAAAAAATCTGATTTAAAATAGATATGCACAATGTACAAGATGTGTCTGTAATGTCACATTATTAGGACAGCTGCTGATTCCATGCACCGGATAAGGTGCACAAGGTGCGCTATTTTTACATTTGAGCACCTGCCCCCAAAAATGTCAGTGCACGCTACTGAGCATTTTGTAATTATAGGACACTAAGTCATAATTTTTAGGTAGTGTATCATAATTATGTAAGTGATGCTATTTCATAAGTATGATATCTCATGAATATCAGATATTACAAATTCAAATGGTGAGATAGCATCTCATCATAATACATTCACTATATTCCCATGCAGCATGTCTGTTTCCAGCAGTCATAGTAATAAATAAATAAATAAATAAATAAATAAATAAAAGGGTGGGAGGAGGGTGGGGGCTCACCCTGGAGTCTGGACAGGTCACAAGTCCATCACACGAGCACATATATATTTTTCATAATCTTTATTGTCCCTGTATAGAGACAAACCAGACAAGCAGCCTCACAATTATAAGATGTTTAATAATCATTGTGAGCTATATAGAAAAGTCATATTTTTTTAAAAAAAATATTGTTTCATAATTGCGATTCAGAAAATCTGTTTTTATTTTTTGGCCAAATTGGGCTTTCATATGTTTCAAGTGATTACACAAAAACAGTATTTATATAATTTATTTGCCAAATATAATTTTCAGTAAAAGATGGCAGAACTTAAAACACTACAAAATTAAATTAAATTAAATTAAATAAAAAATGCTGTGGTCATGGAAACATTATAGGATTTTACATGTAGTATTTGTAAACTTATATAGTAAAGAAGTACATTTACTTTGTTACATTATTTACGGTAAGTCATTTTTTTGAGGATTTGCAATTTTTCCAAGTTTTTCTTAATCATAATGTTTACTTTTAATTAGTCACATTCAAAACATAAAGTTGATACATCTACTTTAGTTTAAAATATAACATCTAGTTGTATGTTACAAACTGAAGTATGACTGGAACTCATTAAGAAAAGTGCTGTTTCTGCACTCTAAAAATGCTGTTGCATTTAATTAACCAAGTGTCAACTGGTTCCACTAACATGAGTTGAGTAAATTTAAAGCAATTTACTCAACTCAGTTTGGTGCAACCAGTTTGGTTAATTAAACTCAACACTTTATTTCTTAGAATAAAATTAATTTTTACCATGGTCATTTTCTGTTAAGGTATTTTTACTTTTACTTAGTTATTTCTTTCAGATACTTTATATGCCACTGATTATTTGTATTATTACCAACAAAGGCACTGAGGAAGAACATGAAGCTCCTCCCCTGACTCAGGTGTTCAATTAGTCTGAATTGGCCTCACCTGCTGCCTTTATAAGTTGCCCCAGTTCAGTGTGTTGGAAGTGTCTAGTCTGTTTTGCTCTGCTTGTGGCAATGGGAGGATGGATATGTCTTTGTTTGGCATTACTGGCATCATACTTGCAAGGTAAGTCAAATCTTTAGTGTTTATCCTTTTTCTCTCACAGTGAAGTCTTTTATCACGAGCTCCTTTTGTTTCAACCAGTTGTTTCAGCTGGAAGCAGTCTTATGAAGTGCAACCTGGGCACAAAACTGTGCAAGGATGGCTCAGAATGCATCCCCTACAGCCACGTGTGTGATGGAGAGCCGGACTGTAAGGATGGCTCAGATGAAGAAGACTGTGACTCTGGATGTGGTGATGGTATGTTAAGTTTTAAACATTTTTTTTTCAACTTGGATTACTTAACCCATTTTTTTTTTCAATAAACTTTTAACTTTCAATGTGGATGGAAATCCTCTTAACACAATAATTGCATGTGCAGTCCCCCCCGGTCTAATTGTGTCTRAAGTTCCCACACCAGAAACTAATTGCTTTTATTCTTGGTAATCAACTTTATTGAAACTTTTAACAAAGCAATGAGTTTTTTTTTTTTAAATGTAGCAAACTGAAGATTTTAGCAATGCAGTGGGTGACTCATTTTATTAATCCTTCCATTGTTCAGGAAGCAACATTTTAGCATAGTTAACATTCTGAAACCTGTGATGGGAAAGTTTCAGTCAGCAGTAAAGAGTGGTGTAAATGTTGCCTACATTAGCTGAATTATTAATATTTGCACCATAAATTTGACATTATGAATAACTTTATCAAACATTTGTTTCAGAATTGAGATGTAACTTGACAACATGGTGAATTTGTAACATTAAGTCAATGTCTTTTCCCCTTCTGATCTGCACACAGATCAGTTCCAGTGCGCCCATGGGATGAAGTGCATAGACAAGAACCAGGTGTGTGATGGTGTTCCCCAGTGTCAGGACCTCTCAGACGAACAGCACTGCATGAAGCAAACTGAGAACTGTGCTCACCATTGTGACGACAAGAATCGCTGCCTGCCTGCGAGCTTCATATGTGATGGGGAGAAGGACTGTATGGATGGCACTGATGAAGCCAGCTGTGGTACAGCATGACTTTAGAGGAGTGACTTACTGCTGGCTCTTTTTTTTTTTTGAGTCACTTTATTCCTCTTCTCTTTTTCAGAAGACAAAGATGATGCCAGTACAGTTCCTGTACCTGCTGCCCCTGCTCCGGCTCGTCCCATAAAGTGTCCTTTAGGCACCAAACTCTGCAAGGACAACTCTGACTGCATTCACTACAACCATGTTTGTGATGGGGAGGCAGACTGCAGAGATGGGTCGGATGAGGAAGACTGCTTATCAGAATGTGAAAGTGGTAAGTGACKTTTGAATTGGCAGTTTAAAAACAAAACATAAGTTGCTGCTTCAGTGAATTTAATACAGTGTCAAGGATGCCTATACAGTAGGCTTTTTGACTGCAGAAGTCCTGTATGCAAGTAAAGGAGCCTAATAAAATGACAATGAAAGGCTCACCTTGCAAATTGAGCCATATTAACTTGACTCAAAAAATGTAAAGCAATTGTTTGGCTTGCCAATTATCCCATCAGATGCTATTGTTTGAGTGATTCTGTTTCTGCTGCAGACCAGTTCCAGTGCCACCATGGAAAGAAGTGCATAGAAAAGGGCCAGGTGTGTGACGGTGTCCCTCACTGCCAGGACCGCTCAGATGAACTGCACTGTGCTAAACGCATGGAGGGCTGTGCTCACCAATGTGATGACAAGAGCCGCTGCATTCCCAACAGCTTCCTCTGTGACGGGGAGAGGGACTGCATAGATGGCAGTGACGAGGCAACTTGTGGTAGGTTGTGCTCCAGAGCAAAGCTTCCAACCCTGGTCTTGATGCCCACAATTTGTCTAATATCTCCCTGGTCCAGTGCAGCTGACTAACATTTTGACAAATTCATAGTAGAACTCTTCAAGTTGTCGTCCTTGACTCGTCGTTCTGGCTGTATTGAAGCAGGGAAATGTGTTTTGACTTGTCTTGAGTTTTTTTTTTTTTTTTTTCCTACTGGTCAGCTTAAAGTATTGTCTGACTTCAAAGGACTAATTGCATTGCTTCCTCCTCTGCAGATGAACAGAAGTGTAGTTCAACAGAATTCAGATGTACCAGTGGCCAGTGTGTGTCTGCTTCAGTGCGCTGTGACGGTCACCCAGACTGCTGGGACCGCTCGGATGAGGAGGGCTGTACCAAAGCACCAGTCTGCACCACCAAACACCGCTGTCCCCAAAGCAAGGAGTGTCTGGTGCAGGAGTGGATTTGCGATGGAGACCAGGACTGCAAAGATGGCTCAGATGAGAAGGTGGATGTTTGAACTATTTGGGCCAATTCTCTTGTCTCGTTTACTAAAATTTGAAAGTGGGTGGGAGTCAAAGCTGTAAACCAGGGGACAACAAAGTTCTTGCAGTGGGAAATTAAAATCCCCAGTGACTAACAGAAAACAAAGGTGAATCTTAAAATGTGCAATTTAACATTTATTCAAATCTTATGGTCAAGGACCAAAAACTTGCATCCATATTTACAAATCAAGGAACATGAAATTGTATTTGAACTTATAAAATTTTGGTTTGACAGCCACACATTTTCAGTATTTGCAACAATTCTTGGAACAGGTCATTGCAATGGGTTCAGAAAACTTATTAAACACTTTGAGCTTCAAATTGTAAGCCAATAAAAGTCTTGAGTTCAAAGGTCCACCAGGCCACAAACCTTAAGTTGCACTTTAGAAAGCGGTGCTTCTGTCCTATAGCTGCAATATTGTAGTTTGGTTTTAAAATGCCAAATGTCACTTTACATGCCCCCAAACAAATTAAACTGAAACTTTATATTCTTGAAACATGCCTTACACTTAAACGCCTGTCAAATCCTTTAGGACTGTCCYGTGGTTCCACTCAGCTGTGGTGACTTCCAGTGGCTGTGTAAATCAAAGACCAAATGTGTTCCTGCAGTCTGGAGGTGTGACGGCATGAAGGACTGTGACGATGGCAGTGATGAAGATGAATGTGAGTAGATACTGGAGTACATACTGAAAAGTTGGTAATTGTAATATTTACTAGTGTTTCAATTTCACCATATTTAAATGCAACCTTGGCAGTGTAAAACTGACAACTGTTATATGCTGCTGGCATAGTTTACATTAATTACAAAGCTCCAAATGAATTCAGCAACGTGGTGTTACTGAGTGTATAATGTATACTTGCAGGTGGGATGGTGACATGCCTCCCTCATGAGTTCCAGTGTGGCAGTCATGAGTGTTTGAACGTGGCTCTGGTATGCAATGGCATTACAAACTGTGCAGATGGTTCAGACGAAGGAGGCAGCTGCCAAACAAACTGTGCAGAAGCAGATGACTCGCGCTGTTCTCAAGGCTGCTACAACACACCACAGGGACCTGTGAGCTTTTAAAATGTCTTAAAAAATTTTTGGTTAGACTTAAATGGAAACGTAAAGAACAGCTCCTGCAGAATCTAACTTGTGTTTGCCCACTGAAACATTGATACTGACTTGTGTTCTTGTGCAGCGCTGTCGTTGTGCAGCTGGTTACAAACTCCTGGAGGATGGACAGACATGTGCTGATGTAAATGAGTGTGAAGGTCCAACACCAGGTGTGTGCAGTCATTTGTGCATCAATACTGCAGGATCATACCAATGTGACTGCCATCCAGGCTTTATTATGGAGACGGGTGGACACCAGTGCAAGATCACAGGTAAAGCATTTTATTTAAAATGAAAAATGAATGATATTCTTCAACTGAATTGGAAATGCTGGCTTTTAAAGTCCAAAAACTGCACCCAAACGGTAAAAATGGAAACAAGTCGACTCTTATCAAGCTTACACTTGAATGTTTGTTTGAAGTCTTCCTGGGGAGGGGATAAAATCAAATTAAAGCTACAATTTAATTGCAATGACAGGAAAGTTACGGCATGAAGCAGTGATTTTCATTATATGTATTACAAGCACTAGACCCCACACAGTTTACAATTGGTATATTGTACTAATGGTGGTTAAACACTTGCACCCAATAAACAAACAATGCTCCATGCTTTGTAGATTTTCTGGAGCAAATAACTGTTGCATGAAACTACTGAATTGCAATGAAACTCTYGCTCTCAGGTGAACCCTTCCTGCTAACATCAGTCCAAACAGAACTCTACTTGTATGGTCTGCGCGGTGGAAATCTAGACATCCTGTCGTCTTCTGCCAAGAAGGCAATTTTTTCTCTGGACTATGACTGGAGGGATCAGAAAGTGTTCTGGGTCAGTGTGGACACTGAGACTATCAGATGGTCTTCAATGGACCAGAAGACTACAGGAATTCTGATCAAAGGTTGGAGCAAATCTATAAAGATTAAGAATGGCATGAAAAGGTACCACCTTAATGCTTTTGTCTCTAGGAGTCAGGGCTGACTCTGTGGCTGTGGACTGGCTTGGGAGAAACCTGTACTGGATTGATGGAGTGAATAGTCAGATTGTTGCAGTCAAACTTGCAAAAACCTCTGTGAAATCACTGGACAGAAGCATCATCCTGGATGAAGACCTGGACCAGCCTCGCTCTCTGGCCTTGCTGCCACAAAAAGGGTGGGTTTGAGGTCTTTAATGAAAGTGAAACTTAAATCCCCAAATATTCATGCTCTTTACCTGTGTTCTAGGCTGATGTTTTGGACTGAAATTGGTAACATGGTAAAGATTGAACGTGCTGGAATGGATGGATCAGAGAGGAGGGCAGTGGTAAACTCCAGCTTAGGCTGGCCAGGTGGAATTTCAGTGGACTACATCTCTGAGAGGGTCTACTGGACCGATGAACGACTGGGGGCCATTGGATCTTCCACATTAGATGGTGGTGATGTGAAGGTAAAATAACAGTTCAGGAACTTCACCACAACTTACCCCACAGCCAGTAAAGTTAAACTTGTAAATGTGAAAGGTGCACTTTCAATTGCATTCAATCCAGTTTAATCACTTGAAATCCTGAATTGAAACTTGTAAAGCACCCTTGATGAACATGGTCTAGCAGTTAATGGCTTGTCATTGTACGGAGCACAATGAAATAACAATGAACACCCATTCAACAAGACACACACTTAAAATTGCTTGACTTTTTTTCAGATTCTTCAGTTGAAGGAGACAACAAATCCTTTCTCTGTGGCTGTATTCAATGACATGCTTTATTGGTCTGATGCCAAGAAAAGGGTGGTTCAAGCTGCTAATAAGTTCTCTGGCAAAAACTGTCAAATTCTGCTAAAAAGACCAGGACAGCCTTTTGCTGTGAAAGTGAGTAAGATGATTCTAGTTTAAAATGTGCAGTCTTGAGAATTTGAAAGCAAAGGCATAAAACCTTGCTGTATTTCAGCTCATCCACCCAATACTCCAGATGGACACAGGCAGTCCCTGTAAGAAGATGGACTGTTCCCACATGTGTGTGGTGGCTCCAAGACGCAGAGCTGTCTGCATGTGTCCCTCTGGTCTCATGCTGGCTGTAGATGGTGTGACCTGCTCCAGTCAGGTTTCACCAACAATCCTGCTGCTGCTCTCTCCCACAGCTGTCATGAAGGTTAATGTTCCCTCATTGWTTCAGAGCTATGCACTTTGTTCCGATGCTAGCATGTGAAATTAAAATTTGATTCTCAAAGCTTCAACTTTTGAACCAGCTCAAACTACACTTACATTTAAAGTTGCACTTTAACTTTTAAGTGTAAATAGACTTTTTGCCTCTTTTGCAGATCCATTTGCAGTCCCAGCTGGCAGCTGCTGAGTTGAAGGGCTGGCCTGAGCACTTGTCACTGCAAATCCCCAACATGAATGAAGCTGCCATCATGGACTACAGCCTACAAGACGACACTCTGGTTTTAACCGATGATGCCACAGCTTCACTAAGCTCCTTCAAGCTGAAGGATTCTGTTTTGATCTCCCAGGGCCAGCTTCTCAAACTGCTGGATGATAAAATTACTGCCATGGCTCTTGACTGGGTAACCCTCAACGTGTACTGGAGCAGCAGAAAACAGCCACGCCTACAGGTCACTTCAAAAACTGGAACCTACACTGCTGTTGTCATTAAGGATGGAATTGGTGGAATTGGTGGTATTGCTCTCCACCCTCCCAGTGGAATCGTTTGTTTCACAAATTTAGATCTGCATGACACAAGTAGCAAGGGTGCAATAGAATGTGCTCACATGGACGGTGCACAGCGGAGAGTTGTGTGGAAGGAGGCAGTCCAGCCTGAATCATTGGCCTTTTCTAAAGATGCAGATACCATCTACTGGGTTGACATGGGTAAGCATTAAAAAAATAAAACTAATGGCTCTAATGTGGTTACAGTAATATGATGATTTTATATATTTTCAGGAATGGGGACAATCAATGCTGTTCACATCAATGGATCTGGATATAAAAAGCTGGAGACGATCAATGGCCTGACTGCAATGACTCTTGTTGATGATGCACTGATCTGGATGACTACTAATGGTAATGGCCTATTTGAATAAAATTACTTGGTGTTCGGACAGAATATGCTTAAATGGAGATTAGTAGAAGTACATGCATTGACCAMATGTTTGCCTTCAGACATGACGAGGCTCTGGTACAAGAGAGAGCAGCAACAAAAAATGTGGTTTGAGGTTGATGCACAAGTGGTCAGCTTAAAATCCTTCAAGTCTAGTCATTCAGGTAAATGACTATTATGATGAATCTTAAAAATGACTAATTTTAAATGCTTAAAATCTAAACTAGTTGCTCCAATGTCCTAGGTTCCAATCACTGTGCTAAAAACAATGGAAACTGTCAGCACCTGTGCCTCGCCACTCCAGCAGGCCGGACATGCGAGTGTGCTCATGACTACACGGTGAAGGGTACAAAGTGCATCCTACAGGAAAGCTGCTCACCTGACAGCAGACCATGTTTGGACCAAACCTGCCTTCCTGTCGCAAAGTTCTGTGATGGGCATGCAGATTGCGCTGACCACTCGGATGAAAACTGTGTGTACATGGGAGGGGGGGGGGTGTTAAAATGCTTAATGTACTGAATTTATTTCTTTATGTTAAGGTGTTGGCCTCAAGCAGTTGTCAGGTTCCAAGGTGTCTCCTACCATCCAACCTCGTGGCTCTGCTCCTCGTCCTTCTCCAGAGATGGACCAGGACGACTTGAGTGAGCTCAAGAACCTGGACGCTCTGAAGTGCAACCAGGACCGCTGCAGTGGTAACGGGCTGTGTGTGGAGACTGAAGGAGTCACTACTTGTCAGTGTTCAGAGGGCTACAGCGGTGCCACCTGTAAAGATCCTGTCGCAAAAGGCTTGCCAAGTGCAATCATCTATGGAGCAGCTGGTCTCTCTGCAGGGGTTGTGGTCATTGCTGTAATTGCAGTGGTGGTCTTAAAAAAGAAGGGTGCATCCAGGTAAAGACATCCAGCATGTCAAACACAACCAGAGGCTTAAAAGTACAAAAATAGTAATGTCATTCCATTCTTTACAGGAGCAGTAACTCTGAAATTGAAAAGGAGATGAGCATGTCTGAGCTACAGAACAAAGCAGAGACTACCCCCTGCACTCAAACTGCCCAGGCAGATGTGGAAAAACCTGAGGTAACTCTAGATCTCTACACAAGAAGTTTTACTCCTGGGATTTTCTGACTTTTTTTTTTTTCTTTTACAGGAACCATCTTCAGGGAACTGATGCAGATTTAAATCATTTTAAATAAAAGCTTTGCATTTTCAATTGCCTATTCTGGTTAATTCAGCACAAGTTTCTATTTTACATGAAACAAACCTGAATTCAGTCTTTAACATTCAGCAGCTGTTTAAAGTTGACAGGGTTTGATGTATATTCAAATGCAAAATGGCAATTTACAATTTTCAAACTTATATATTTAACCCTTGTCACATGGAATATACAGGTCCTTCTAAAGTGATTAAGTTCATTTTCTGTAACATACTGAATAAAAATCATACTTTTTAGATTCATTGCATATCAACTGAAGTAGTTCAAGCCTTTTCTTTTAATAACTTGGCAAAAGWAAATTACATCCCTCAAAAATTGCACATTTCAGCCAACCAATAAGTGTTAATACAAAAGTCAACCTTCAAATTATGTTCAATTATGCACTCTAAATACTTGGTCGGGAATCCTTTTGCAGAAATGACTGCTTCAGTGCAGCGTGGCATGGAGGCAGTCTGTGGCACTGCTGAGGTGTTATGGAGGCCCAGGATGCTTGGATGAGCTTAAGACCCCTATCCAGAGTGTTGGGTCTCAAGCTCATCCAGAGTGTTGGGTCTCAAGCTCATCCAGAGTGTTGGGTCTCAAGCTCATCCAGAGTGTTGGGTCTCAAGCTCATCCAGAGTGTTGGGTCTCAAGCTCATCCAGAGTGTTGGGTCTTAAGCTCATCCAGAGTGTTGGGTCTTGAGTCTTAAACTCATCCAGAGCGTTGGGTCTTGTGCCTTAAGCTCATCCAGAGCGTTGGTTCTTGTGTCTTAAACTCATCCAGAGCGTTGGGTCTTGTGCCTTAAGCTCATCCAGAGCGTTGGTTCTTGTGTCTTAAACTCATCCAGAGCGTTGGGTCTTGTGCCTTAAGCTCATCCAGAGCGTTGGTTCTTGTGTCTTAAACTCATCCAGAGCGTTGGGTCTTGTGCCTTAAGCTCATCCAGAGCGTTGGTTCTTGTGTCTTAAACTCATCC
>NW_013952730.1:258589-259296 GCF_001266775.1 Austrofundulus limnaeus
GTGTTGGGTCTCAAGCTCATCCAGAGTGTTGGGTCTCAAGCTCATCCAGAGTGTTGGGTCTCAAGCTCATCCAGAGTGTTGGGTCTCAAGCTCATCCAGAGTGTTGGGTCTCAACTTTCTCTTCATATCTCACAGATTCTCTCTGGGGTTCAGGTCAGAGTTGGCAGGCCAGTTGAGCAAAGTAATACCATGGTAAGTAAACCATTTACCAGTGGTTTTGGCACTGTGAGCAGGTGCCAGGTTGTGCTGAAAAATGAAATCTTCATCTCCATAAAGCCTTTCAGCAGAAGCATGAAGTGCTCAAATCTCCTGATGGCTGCATTGACCCTGGCCTTGATAAAACACAGTGGACCAACACCAGCAGCTGACATGGACACCCCAGACCATCACTGACTGGGTATTTGACTCTGGACTTCAGGCATTTTGGCATTTCCTTCTCCCAGTCTTCCTCCAGACTCTGGATCCTTGATTTCTGAATCACATGCAAAATTTGCTTTCATCCGAAAAAGTACTTTGGACCACTGAGCAACAGTCCAGTGCTGCTTCTCTGTAGCCCAGGTCAGGAGCTTCTGCTGCTGTTTCTGGTTCAAAAGTGGCTTGACCTGGGGAATAAGGCACCTGTAGCCCATTTCCTGCACACGCCTGTGCACGGTGGCTCTGAAAGTTTGTACTCCAGACTCAGTCCACTGATTCTGCAGGTCCCCCAA
>NW_013952730.1:259386-268162 GCF_001266775.1 Austrofundulus limnaeus
ATGATTAGGTTAATAAGTCATTTAGAGAACCTTTTCATGATATGCTAATTTTTTGAGATAGGGATTTTTGATTTTTCTTTAGTTTTTTGCCAAAATCATCAATATTAAAACAAAAGGCTTGAACTACTTCAGTTAGTGTGCAATGAATCTAAAATAAATGAAAGTTTAATATTTATCAGTACGTTACAGAAAATGAACTTTATCACAATATGCTATTTTTTTAGAAGGACCTGTATATTTTGAACTTGGCTCAGCCAAATTGAAATGGGAAGGGACATCAAAGGGGAACTTAGAGAACTCTCTGGTCAGAATATTTGAACTCTGACTTGATCTCTAAGTGACTCAAAATCTAAAGAGATCAGATTCTTCTCTACAGTCTGTGTCTTTAGCCATTTTATCAATGCTCTGTTCCCATGTGGACATTCCCCTTTGACATCACTTCCTGTTACTTTAAAAGCAAATATCTCAACTCACCAGTGGGAAATTATTTTTGCAAGATATTGTCTAAAAAATGCCTTAATTAAAAAAAAATTGTCAGGCACGTTAAGATTTAGAGCAGGCCAGATGGAGATCACTGGCCTACAGGCTGCCAGTTGAATAGACCTGTTGTATGAAAAACTTCATCACGCCCAGGAATTGTTGCCTTCTGCCTTTAATCTGTTTAACTAAGAATCTGACAAGGAAAGTTTAGGTAAAACCTAAATGTTCATGCAAACTTCAATGTCTTGACTAACTTTAGCTTTAAAATTGACAGCATTTGTGTTCAAAGGGGTTGTCTGTAGGTGCAAACTTTAGTTTGGTTTCAAGACCTCAGTTGTATATATATATATTCCTGAAGGTTTAACCAAAATGTATACAGTGAGCTTTCTACAGTGACTGGATTTCAGTGCATTCACTAGACGTCTTCCCAGGGCACTGTCCAAAAACCATTAGATGTCAGTCTATAGAAGCTGTACACTGAATCTTGTTTCAGTCTCCCATCCTGGCAGCACCTTGACAGTGGAAAGTGTCAGAACCAGACTCGGGATAGAAAACTGACTGGTCCAGGTGTAACTTCTCTGGGAAGAAGGGTTTCAAAACCTAATGACAAATGGAGCAAAGAGTAATGTGGTCAGTCTATAGCATTAACACAAAGGGATGGCTCTGAAACAAGACAACCACAATTATAGGATTCATTGAAAATACAAGTCTAATCTTAAAAGTAGATTGTTTGCCTCAGACAAACTGGAAGTTAACAAAAGACTTATTTTTAGCAACCACAAGTAAACATGCAGTCTGAGAGTTAAGTGCTCTGTAGGAAAATATGGAACAATAAGATCTAAGAGTTTGACGGAGCTTTGATCTTAAATTCTTTGACAAGGAGCTAAAACTGAAGAAACACTGTCTGGCCAAAAAAGAGGTCACACCTCTGGTGGTCCTCACAAAAGAGGACCACCTTTAGCTTTGATTATGTCACACATTCTCTGTGTCATTGTTTGGATAATCTTCATTGTCACCAGATTTATCTCCATCCAGTGTTGCATTAATGTTTCACCAACATCTTTCATTGATGATGGTAGAGTCTGACCTTCTCCAGCACATCCCAAAGATTCTCAGTGGACTCTGTGGAGCCAGTCCATGTGTGAAAATGATGTCTCATGCTCCCTGAACCACTCTGTCACAATTCCAGCCCCATGAATCCTGGCATTGTCATCTTGGAATATGTCCGTGCCATCAGGGAAGAAACAATCATTGATGGAATAACCTGGTCATTCAGTATATTCAGGTAGTTGACCTCATTCTTTGAGCACAGACTGTTGCTGAACCTAGACCTGACCACCTGCACCAACCACACATCATAGAGCTTAGTTACATCCAGGTGGACACTTTGTTTTTGCCCAGGTAGGGTCTGATCTAACTGAAAACTAACTCTAAAAGGTTAGCAAATGTTTAAACATCATTTGCAATCAGCTGATGAATGTGTTGGATCTTTCTCAGCTACCCTTCACACAAAATTTTTGATCTGTAAGATTAAGTTTTATTGGTCTAGGGGTTGACGCCTTCTTGATTCCAAAAGTTGATCACTTGTCCCGTAGATATTAATCCATTTGTTACTTTCTGTCAGCTGTTTGTCCAGCAGTTCAAAACATTTTTGGCATTGACAAAATGTGTTGACAATGTTTGTACTCAACAAAACTTCAATTACAACACTTTTTTTTTACAATTCTGCACATCCTGGAAAATCATGATGCATTTAGTATTGTCTAGATATAAGCACATCACTCTGGCAGGAAGAATAAACTTGATCACTTCTGGTTTTTGCTGTAACTAAGGATCAGGAACAAAGTAATTAAATGCAGACTTCTAGAAGTGTAGTCAACAGAATCATTTGTAAAGACAAACTAAATGTGCTGAAAATAAGTCAAATTTTGTTATCTCTCTTCATAATATGAGTTCAAGCAGCTTTTGTTGTGAAYAGTATGTATAATCCATGTCCACCCGAAGCAATGATGTTCAGAGAATTAGTGACTTCTGCGTGTATTTAAAGTCCACAACAAATTCTTTCTATTGTTCACACTGAAACCACAAAACACATGTTTGCTCTGGTTATGAAGCCACGTCTGGTTCGCTCACTTTCATTATTCTGTAAGAATTTTAAACACTTTTAATTTCAGTCCGTCTGTGGGTGTTAAACCATCCAGCTACGGTTACAGAAACAAAAACGGAGTGTCTTTGTGCACGATAWTGCCCTGAATGTGAAGCAGATGATGAATTGATGCTCCCACAGATGTCAGCAGCTGTATAAAAACATGCCCAACACAGAGCTTTGGTCATTCACTGAAGACAGGCGAGGGGAAAGATTTGCTGTTGTTTTTGACAGAATTAATTTGATATTAATTTGAAGTTTCTCTGCTGTGAGAAGATAATCAAGGTAAGTCTGAAGACAGAACATTTTATATTAAAGAATAAACTATTGTTCCTTGATAATAGATCTTTAATTGTAAGGATCTCTCTTGTCTTTCACAATGTTTACTTCAATAAATCAATTTTTTTAACATAAATCAACTACTATAATGCAAGATAAATACAATAATCTCAATAAAGAATGTATGCAGGAAAATATGGAAGTTGATTTCAGATTAAACATTTAATAATTTTAAAACAGTTAACTATTACTGAAGAATGAATGAATGAATGAATGAATGAATGAATGAATGAATGAATGAATGAATGAATGAATGAATAATGGTAATCTGTTTTTTCCCTTACAACCTGGAATTTAATTGTATTTTTAGTTTATTAAAAGTAATAAATGTACAAAAGAATTCTTGATCAATAAAGGTAAATCAGGGAATTTAGTTTTAAATTTCATCAGGTTTCTAAAACAATCACCTAACACATTTCCCCCCAAGTTTTTCAGGAAAAACAAAAAACTCAACCAAAACGTGACATCAACAAATATGACATCTTTTGTGTTTCCTGAAAATCATGGGAGGAAAAATGAGTTATAGGCAAATATTTGAAGGTGATGATTTTCAAAAATCAAAAAAAAAAAAAAAATTAGATCAGACCAAGTTAGATTAGATTAACTGGAACGTTTTGATCCCTTGGGTCGATTCCTTCAGATAAGTTAAAAACGATGTGCTTTCAAATCTCAATACTTCTCCTTCTTTGCAACAATTTCAGCAACAGCTTTCTTCAGGTCCGTCTCCTTCAATTTGGTACATGTAATCTGGACGTTTTGTCCATTTTTATAGCCAAAAACTGCTGCAGTTTCTCAGTTTTGAATGGATGCTGCTCATGTCCAACAATCTTTAAACTTTCCCAAAGATATTCAGTTGGATGGAGGTCAGAGTTTGACTGGACCATCTGAGGATGTTTCCTTAAACCACTGTTGTTGTTGCTGGAAGGTAGACATTTGTCCCAGACTTAAATCCCTGTATGACTCCAAATCCTCTCCATTTTGATCCCTCCATCTTTTATTACCTTTAAGTCCCAGCTAAAGAAATTTGTCCTCCCATCATAATGCAGATAGCACCATGCTTCACTGTGGGATGGTGTTTTCTGCACGATGAGAGGTGGTAGGTTTGCCTCAATGACGTAAAAAGTTGGAGACCACAACACCTTCTTACACGCTTGAGGAAGAGTCCAGCCTTTCCCCCTCCTTCAACAATGTCTTTTTCCGGCCACTCTCCTTTGAAAAGTAGCTGTGTGAACCTACAGATCCTCTCATCTCAGCAGAAGAGCTGCTCAGCTTCACCAGTGTTGTTTGGCCTCCTGGATGTTTCTCTGATTGATCCCTTGTACCTGGTTTGGGAGTTTAAGTAAAATGTATTTTTCTTGGCAGGAATTTTTAAGTTTGCATGATCTTCACATTTTCTTTTAATGGGTCTAATGGAGCTTTGTGGGATGCTCATGATTTGGGATATAATTTTGAACAACCCAGCCCTAATCTGTTCTCTGACCTGTAGACTTGTGCCGTCTCTTRCTGCAAGCTTTTTAACTTAAAGGTGTTGACTGAGAGAGCTGATGTAAATCATTTGGTCGATCTTATTTAAGAAGCTGTGCGACTTTTAATGGTAACAGTTAGGATTTCAATGCAAAGAAAAGGGCTTGAACATGCATGAATGCACCACCTTTCTGTTCTGTCCTTTTCTTCCAATAAATTTGATTCATTGAAGTGTTTTGTAGAGTTATTGCTTTTAATCAAATAAAAAAGGTTAAATGAAATTCCAGGTTGTAAGGCAACACAATAGAAAGTTATAAGTGGTGTGAAAATTTTTCAATCCAACATGTTTTTGTAAACAGGAAAGAAGACGATGGTGGTCATTGGAGCTGTACTTTGGGCCTTCTTTGTGGTGACTGTCGTAACATCCAAACCTGTAACTTCACTTTTCTACTTCCTTTGCTACTGTCAAAGAATAAATTAGTTTTTAAATGAACCTTGTTTTTTTTTATTAACAGATTGAGCTAAATGTGGCTGAGGATTCGTCCAAATCTTTAGAATCCAGTGAGTCCAGTTCATCAGAGGAGGCTGCAGCCAACTTAGGGTCCTCTCAGTCAGTGCTTACAGAGACAGAAAAACAGACTGACCCTGTAGACCCATCGCTTCTTCCCTCCTCAGACCTGAGACCTTCTCCTGCAACACTGGATGCATCGGCCCTGCCACACCCCGTCCCCGAGGACCCCCAAACCTCCACTGATACTTTCCAAGTCCTGCCAGAGGATCCGTGTCAAACTGCTCTAAGTGTAGACGCTCCTCAGGCCGGGTGCAACACTGAGGGTCTACAGGACCCTCTTGATGCCAGTACAGCCATGAGTCCACAAGGAACTAAGGCCACCAGCACGTTTCAGGGGGCTTCCCAGGATGTCACGCCACCCATCTCTCTGCATGTCATCACACCAGCGCCTCTGTTGTTCTCCACAGACAATCCATTGACGATCCCCATAACATCGACCCAACCCAGCGCTCCGGTTTGCTTTACCATCCAGCTCACGACCTCTGAACCGCCTCCTCCTAGAGGAGACAGCATCTGACCCTGACCCATCAGCAGTGATAACCCTGTCAACTCGGCTGCTAAACAAATACACTTTCTGAATTCTTGTAGCAGTAAAAAAACGGAACTGCTTTAATACATTTAACCCTTTTAATATTATTTCTAATGTACCAAGCACCTAAAAAAATAAAGACTGATAGCATGCTTTTCTTTTAAATGATGGTTCAGAACAGAACAAAACAATTCAGAGTACAAAAAAAATACATATATATAAGCTTTGTCACAAAGGTAAACAATCCACTGCCTGATGGAACTAAATGCCTGTATAAATATAATCCACATGAATTTAAATTTTAATGTATTAGAAACTTTAAGAAAAATTTCTAAAGGGAGCCAAGGCAGCTACTGACCAAAACTCCAACACATATTAAAAAAAGAAAAACAAAAATGCCTACATTTTAATGCAAGAACTGCAGCCAATGTTGGACAGCACTAATCTAAAAATTAGTTCCAATAGCCCTAAAGCACTAACTCAAATATTTAGGTCCCCTAATTCTAAAGCACTAAAATAACCCAGTCAACCCATGAACATTCTGTTGTTCTCTTAAGACTTATCATTGACATTCCACAGCTGTATTTGGTTCATATATTGTCAATATGTCACCTGGTGGWTCAGTGACACTCATATGAACAAAATGTGTGACAGTTTTCACCCTCAGCTGTTAACATTAATGTTGATCAATAACATTTATAGACCTCAGTCAGTGCTTCTAAATTTAGCCCATAAATTTATCAAGTGCTAATCCACCAATAAATTTTAAAATTAGCAAAAGCCCTAAAGCACTAAAGAGGAAATTAGTTCCCCTATTAGTGCTTTAGTGGAACTGTGCCCACCACTGACTGCAGCCAATAGCTCACTCCAGTAACCACTCACTATCACTCAACAGCCAAGTTAACTAGAGGCAGAAAGAGTGAAAAATAGGCCTCAATCACTGTACAAAAACTACAAGATGAATCGTAAAACTTCTTGAACTGCGAGCGACAGAAAACAGTCATACCCGAGTCTACAATGTCTTTATTTATAAAGTATGAAATTTTATGAATTTTGAAACTTTTTATGATAAAAGACTGTTCACTTCCTGTTTTGATGGGAATATTTTGAGCTCAAATATAAATGTAGTCTGTGGAAACTTGGCTGAACTCCGTGTGTTCTGGAGGGATTTGAGAGAAAACCAGAAGGTCTAAAGCAGTGAAAGAGGACAGAAACTCTGGTTTTGTTATAGAATTTAGAAACTAAAACGTGTTGTAGGAGTAACTGGYTTGTTTTTATCCTTTCAGCTCAAAAATGTCCAAAACTGTTTGCTGCATGGACYGATGAAAAGATATGCACGTCAAGATTTAAATATAGCGTACTGCACTCCCTCAACTCATCAAATAAGCGTTGCGTGATCTGAACAGATGTCACAGAACCTGCAGGGTTTGACTTTTACACAAGTGTTTACACAGAAAACCATTAAACTGGCATCTGTTGCTGAAAGGAGCCGTCACTGGCTGTGGYTGAAACAAAGAGTCAGTGGGCTGAGGGTCTGATCAGCCTGCAGGGGGCCAGCCTCATTGTGTCCAGGGTGCACAACTGATGATGTGTTGCACTGGAGGAACCAGGTGATCATCCTTCAACCAAGAGGAYATGTCCAACACCTGTGTTGTGCTGATTAATGAAGCGTTTTTTATCATCCAGTCCTAGCATGCTGTGAGAGGTACTTCTCAGTCTAAAGGCATGCAGGTATGGACTGGCTGATCTGAGTAAACAGGAAGCCCATATTTCACTGCTCTCTTGTCCATATGTAGTCTTTACTGCATTCCCATACATTCCTATAAAGCCAAAACACATGCACAAATATATTTCTTCTATAAATTACAATGAGACTAGCTCAGTCTATGATTAAATTTATATCAATACAATTAAGTGCACCAATCAAATGTTAGACATCTTTGTCATTCATTTTGTCTTCTACTGTTGAAAGGGAGACTCGTGCTCATCCTGCTGCTCTGGCTCGTTTTCCGTGTGCTGCTCCGGCTGCTGCTGGATGAGTCCTCCATCCTGTGCCGTGTTGTAGGAGCCACAGTCAGCGCACTTCATCCCCAACACATGAAAAGGCACGGTGCAGTGGGTTTGGCAGTCATTACAAATAACCTACAGGARCCACATAAAAAAAGCACCACATGTAAACATCGTCAAAAACAATGACAGAGTTCCTTTGAGCTGAACTGTATAAATTTAAAGTGGATATATGATGCTTTTAAATCCTTATTTTTCACATTTCAATCATTCAGTTGGGGTCTATATAAAGTGGAACTGCAATCTGAATCCTTTTGGTAACTTTACCAGACCCTCTTTCACCCCTTTCCTGAGCCACGTGTCAACGCCGCTCGTTTTGAAGCTGTGTCTTTAAATCCAAACAAGGCGCKTCACAGCAGGCCCCCTCCTGCTTCCAGACTGGTTCACACTAGTTTGATGGAGGGAGGAATGTCTATCTAGCAGCACAGACAACTTTTTATTTACACATTATTTAAAAGATGTCAACAACAGACTTGTCCATCCAGCCTTACATGTTGGAGCCAGAGTCTGACCCAGAACCAGAATCTGACCCAGAACCAGAGGAAAATTAAGATGAGGAAATTGTAGTTGGTAAGTCCAGACCTTATTTAGCAGTTCCATCGCAGATACTTATGTAATGGTCCAGAAAACGTCACAGAAAATAGAAAAAACTGAACGAGTTGAAAAATATGACCCAAACAGAATATCAAGATATCTTTGTAGCATTAGGAGAGATTAAAATAAACTTTTTTTTTTGCACTTCTAGAGACTAACAAAATAGATTTAACGGCTAAAACAGTGGATTTTACATATGTCTCCTTAAAAAAAGCCATCTCATGTTTTGCTTGGATTACTGAGGACTTACTTTGACAGTAGTTCCCTTGTATTCAGTGGGCATCGGTGTCTGAGCGATCTCCTTGTCCATCTCGTCCCACTGGTCCTTCATGTTGAAAGCAGAGTGCATACAGAGAGGGCAGCGATACACTCTGAAACAAACACAGGCAGAAAGTGAAAAACAAAACACGGCAGGCCTCATTTAATATAATAACACCGTAGCAACATGTCTACTGTAAATAAAAGTAAACATGATAAGTCAATGATTATATTTAGCTTCTGTGTCCAATCTTAACTGAACTCTAATGGAAAAAAACAACTTTACTTCTAAGTAAGAGATTAGACAGAAGCAAATATAATATAATAT
>NW_013952730.1:271441-284939 GCF_001266775.1 Austrofundulus limnaeus
ATATAATATAATACAATATAATATAATATATCCACTACAACAATTCAATAATGTCATTTTAATGTGAGTTCCTTTTATCCGTGTCAATTATTTTATCATAATATACAACATTTGTAGATAAAAATAAGAACTTTTTATAAGGAAACATTAAGCTGAGAGAAAAACTAACAAAACAGGTTTTATGTTTCCCCAAATGCCATACGAGACTTCTGTTTAAAGAAATTAAACTGTAGTGTTACTTCAGTCTAACAAAAAGCACATTTGAGCAAAAAAAAAAAAAAAAAAGACTTGTTAGACCTACCCTGTGTGAACCATGTCATCAAAGCAGCTCCTGTGAACAAACAAGTTGTTACTTTCAAATCATAACAGATGTTCAATTATTTAAGACGAGCCCCTACAAAACAAACAAACAAACAAACAAAAATCTGGTATTTCCTCTCCTTTATTCCAGTTTGAAAAACTAGATTTTGTTTCTGACTCAAGAAGATATCTTCAAGAAACATAAAGTCCAGATTCTTTGATATATCTTCCTTGAACAGAATTGTGTTAAAGGGATCCCTGATTAGTTGTAATATTAGACTTTATTTAATAAACATATTTTTAACTGTAAAATAAATACTAATCAGGGAAGCATTGCTTCATTTTTAATCACTCACCACCATAAAAGATGATCAATTATATGTCTATCTGTTAACTTGTTTGACTGTCTGTTAGCAAAATATCTCAAAAACAACTGGAGACATGTTCATAAACACACAGAAAGTAAACGTTGCATTTAGATCCACAAGTAATTACCTTTTGAAGTCAACCCAAATCAAGCTTAGCGAAAACAAAAATGTCTCTAACCCAGTCAGTTCTGCAGATAATGAGTTAAATATTGGAGTAGCTGAGACTGATACATGCTCAGAGCGCTAACAGGTCATATTTTCAGCTTGTCATCAATTTCCAACACAAGAAGATTTTAGTAAAACAGTGGCCTGAAAGGTGTCTTGCTTTTGTGGGTTTTCCACTTTTTGCTCACATTCATATATTTACCGGTATATAAAAAAATAAATAAATCAGGCTGCACAGTTCAACCATATGAGCCTGACCAAACAATATTCAGAAAAACTATAATAACAAAAAGGAGTCCTACTTGTGTAAAAGATGGCCACATGGGAAAACATGAGCGCTAATTCTGGATGTGTGAATATCCTGTATAAAAAAAGAACAACAAACTGTAAAGAATCAGCTTACATTAATATCCAACATGCCTCTACTTTAATGAACTTTAGGTGTTTTTACCTCCATGCACACTGGGCAGTTTTGTCTGGATACGTTTTCAACACACTGAAACACACGGAGAGTTAAATCAACACAAACCAGAGCACACATGGTGAAAACAAAGCACAACGAGCTGATCACCTTGTGGTTTCCTCGCAGCTCCTGGGCTAAACACAAATTACACTTCTCACAGTGRAAGTACTTCTCCCTGGGCCCGATCCTGGAGAGGACAGAACACAAATAATGACCTCATTAGGTTTTCACTTTTTGACAATTCATAATACGTAACATTTAACAAGCTATTATTTTCTGTTTGAGGTACGTTACCTTTACAGTTTCTCACCTGCATATTCCACAAGAATGACAGTGGTACTGCTTCCGATCCTTGTCAAACAAGTGACAAATATGGCAGTAATACTCCCCAAACTGGACGTGACACTSCTGACAGGTCTGCTGTGCCTGGAAGAACAGGATCCATCATTTTAGGCAACATTATTGAACAATGAAACAACTKCCTGTGAGCAGAGGCCCCTCAAAATAATGTCTCATGAGTTACCTGCTGTAAGGTTTGACATTCACAGCACTGCACCTCTCTGACTTTAAAGCGATCCATCTGGTGGTTCTCCTCTGCGTCGTGGCACAGTCGACACACATACAGTCTGCCACAGCAAGGCGCCTGCAGGGATGGGAACACCGACTGCATCAATCACACACATCATCATTCAAACAATTCAACAATAACCAATATGTTAACACGGCCCTAACTAAATCCACAACCATTCCATTGTTTAGTTAAAATGTGTAAACAGGCATTTTATTTCGTAACACAAGAGTCGAAATGAACATTCACCGACAGAYAGGCCGCCTGTGTCGTTATAACACCGGAGATATACCTGCAGTCGTGCACGTACAACAACAGATTTCCTAAATATACGCGACGGATTTCAAAGAGATACTCACTTTCAGCAAACAGTTGCGAACATAATGGTCACAGCCACCGGGACAAGCCATGTTCAGGCGAATTTGCTTCTTCTTCGCGTGCTCCCTTGAACAGCACGTCTTCTTCTTCTTCTTCTTCTTAGTTATTTTTTTGGCGGTTGGCAAACAACGTTAAGGTGCATTACCGCCACCTACTGGTGTGGAGTGTGGACTGGAACAGCTCTTAAAAAACTATATTCTTTCATTCAATCGAGTCTGTCTTAAATACTTCAATAACAATTGAAAGGTTTCAGAATTTGAATTACTTCGTAATATTTCTATAATATCAAATCTTGTTTTAATTTCATTGAGTCTTTTAATCAATTGATTTCTTTCATTTTGGTATTTTTTGCAATGTATTAAAACATGTTCTATATCCTCATCTTCTCCACAVTAATCACATTTTCCAKTATTATGTTTTCCAATTAYAAATAATGATTTATTTARYCCTGTATGTCCTAATCTGAGTCTTGATATGACTGTTTCCTCCAGTACTCCTCATTTCTCCCACTTTCCGTTGAATTTTATACAACCATCGACCTTTTCTTTCTTCCTCCCATTGTTTTTGCCATTTYTGTCTCATTTTCATCTTTATAATGCTTTTTATTTCTGTTTTACTGAATTTTATTTCAATGTCAACTACTTTATTTTTGGTAGCCTTTTTTGCTTCTTTATCTGCCATTTCATTTYMTTTTATTCCAATGTGTGCTGGTATCCAGAATGTCACTATTAATCCCATCATTTTAATCCTGTACAGTGTTTGTTGTATTTCAAATAATATGTCTGATCTACTTTCTGAGTTATTATTTTCTATACTGATTAATGAAGAGCTGGAATCTGAACAAATTATTGATCTGAGTGGTTTATTATCCTCAATCCATTGAACAGCCAATAACATTGCTAACATTTCTCCTGTTTATACTGATAACTCATCACTGATCCTTTTCCCTACTTTTACTTTGAATTCTGGTACTATGAATGCTGCTCCGACTTGATCTACTGTATTTTTGATGCGTCTGTATATATTTGAAGATATCCGTAGTATTGGTTAATATAATCTATGACTGTATTTGAGTTTATATTACTAGTTTTTCTTTTTTTCCCCTAATAGTTTCAGATCTACAGATGGTTCTGCAAATATCCATGGATGTATGACAGGTAGAGGTATTGTTGGACTAACATTTATGTTAAACTGCACGTCTTCTTCGTTTGTTCTGGTAAAAAAAAAAAACTAAAGGTGCATGTTCGCCACCTACTGGACACAATGTGAACAGCAGCAGGAAGGAAACAAAAATCCTAATAATATAAATTTCTTCTTTTTCATTCCCTGTGTTACTTGCAGCATATTTTCGTTTGTCAATTGTCCTTCCCCTCCCCCAGTAAACTCTTTAGTTATTTTTATTGTCATGTTTAAAATGCTTAGTATGACTATTGTTTCATATTAAGAGCAAGACCAAAACACATTACAAAGTAGAATTGTATTGGTACATTATAATTATATTGTATATTTCAATGTTACTGGAGCTGATAGATGGGATTACTGGTTTGATGAATTTCCTCAGCCTTTTACAAGCCATCCTCATGATCACTCATGTTGATAGTCATGACTGGGTACCACAGTGGGAGTATTTCAGGTAATCTGTGAACAACTTAATCTTGTTTAAAAAAACCTTTTGCTAAATACATTTCTATGAAATGAACTGGAACCTGTTAACTTGTCTTGATTTCTTATAGCACGAAAGGATTAATCATTTTACCTATTTAAATTCTTACATTTAAAGATTTATCTGTTTTTGTGCAACAACTCTTCTGTTACTATCCACCTCTGCTGTATTTACAATCAACGACACAACCATCTTTTCTTAAAAACACTGTTTTATTCATGTCAGTACAAGTTCTGTGCCGAAAGACCACTTAAAAACATAAATAAGGCAGTATGTACCGAACAGAAATACAGAGATCATGTTTTCATCCTGTTTCATCGMTATAATTGAAGCGCCGCTGGTGTAGTGGTATCATGCAAGATTCCCATTCTTGCGACCCGGGTTCGATTCCCGGGCGGCGCACATCGCTTTTATTTTTACTTTGGGACAAAAATTACCACTTTGACTAAGTGACTTTTACAACAAAATACCGTTATTATAAATTTAACACACTTAATTTTAATTTACCCTTATATACAYTGTGGTGTATATTTATATCTATGAGTAATAAAACCAGGCAAATGTAAAATATCTACCCAACGAGCCAATAGTGACATTCTGTGTTAGAGTACCTCATGACAATCAGATGTGTGAGTAAATTTATTGTGTGAGAATCAGTGGCTGAGTTTAGGTTTCAGCGCGCTGCTGACAGGTTAACGTCGCTGCTGACGCCGCTCCTCCGCCATCTTCAACTTCCTATTGTTTGCGAGAGGCTGTCTGTGCTGTGTGAGAGCAGAATCCGACGCGGATTTATTATTCACCCTACATTTACAATTCTTGCGTTTACGCTCAAATTTGGTCAAACCYTGTGTATGTCATTGGACTGAAGACCTCTCAGGACCCCCACCGCTAAATCTTCACGATGGACGACGAACAGCCCAGAACCCTGTGAGTATCAGCGGCCCTGTCTATGTCCAGGAATGCGTAGGCTTCGTCTAGTTACTGTGCGCTCGAAATGTTTCCACGTTGTTGTTTCACAAAGCTTTAAATCCTCATCATAATGTCACACTGTGTAATATGTTTCACATTGATACAAAATCTAAACATTAGTGATCTTTCTTAACGTCACAGGGATTTTGACGAACATTATTTTGTTAGTTATTGCTGTAAAAATAAAACCTATTCATTAGCACGAAACAGAAACTGTGGCTAGCATGTAGCCATTAGCGTTCCTGTTAAATTGGCAAACCTTTWCCTGTCATATTAATATTATTATAAATATCTGTACAATAGTGGTACTGTTTTACCATCAGTGGGTAAACACTATATAGACTGAAGTTGACTTTGTGATTTTAAAAGTATTATTCGGTCTCAACACTGGACCTAAGCTAAGGCCTGTTTGAAGCGGCTAGCTTGGCAGCGCAGCCACGTCAACGGTCGGACAGACTACATGTCTGACTCGTGAGAGGGTGACCGGACTTCTCTAACTTTTACAAAACATAGATAAATGCTTTGAATTGTTCAGTCTTTCCCCTCATTTCGGTTCTGTTTAGTTGAATATAGAAATCGATGTTGCTCTTGCTAGCCCGGCGTGCTAACCTTTGTTTGCATGTGACTTCCTGTTTAGAAGCATACTGTGTCTTTTTGCCTGCAGATATGTGGGAAATCTGTCCAGGGATGTCACGGAGCCTCTCATTCTACAGGTCTTCACACAGATAGGACCCTGTAAAAGCTGTAAAATGATAAATGATGTGAGTGTTGGGTATTTTTACACAAAAAAATGCATATACACCACATAAACAAAATTCATGGTGAAATGTGAGTGTATTTTTCTCCTGCTATTAATCTGTTATTTTGTGGCTTAGCATAGCAGTCATTAGGTGGTTCTAGTCCTCAGCATTGACTTTTAAATCTGTGTTTCTCCTTGACAGACGGCTGGGAACGATCCATATTGCTTTGTGGAGTTTTATGACCACAGACATGCAGCTGCCTCATTGGCTGCCATGAATGGAAGGAAAATATTGGGTAAGGTAAGCTATCGTATCTACAGGGTGAGTGGGGACGGGTGGGTGGGCTGTGGGGATGGASAGTTATGCTTGTGCATTTTATAAAATGACCATAATTAGTATCTCACTTCCCAGGATTAATGTAATAATTTAATATAACAAAAACAAAGGAAAGCAGCAAAGTTACTTCTAATGTGTATGACTATCAGACAGTTATTAATAAGATGATGAGACTAATCCTGCTTACTTCTCTTAAACTTAAACTGTCAGGGTATGTAAATAAAAGTTGAAAAACCAAAGTAATTGAGTAAATAAATATCACAGAACAATGAAGCAGTTTTATTTTACAACCTTTAAAAGATCAAAAGGGCCTGATAAAATTACAATACAGAGTTGCTATTAATTCGATTGATGTCCTTTATGTAACTATTTAACAACTTTAATTTGTACTGGTAGAAAATACACTGCTCAAAAAAATAAAGGGAACACTTAAACAACGCACGCTAACTCCCGATCTTAATCAATGAAATATTCGCATTGAGTACTTTGTTCTGTACAGAGTTGGATGTGCTTCACAAAAGTTTGATTTACTTGGACTTAGCGTGCGTTGTTTAAGTGTTCCCTTTATTTTTTTGAGCAGTAGTGCTCACTTTATTTTTTTGAGCAGTGTATATTAAGGTAGCTGAGGAACTAAGATCATATTCAACATTTTGTCTTCTTTCTGAACCTATAAGTGGTGAACTGAGTTTTAAAACACCACAAAAGATTGACTAAAACTGCTTGCRTGTATTACTTAATCTTTAGTGGTATTTATAAGTTTGTCTTTACGTTATTCACCCATATAGTGGAGGTTTTATTGATGTAAATGTATCCCACCTGGCCTGTTTTTTTTGTCTGCAGGAGGTCAAAGTCAACTGGGCAACAACACCATCCAGCCAGAAAAAAGACACAAGTAGTAAGTACAAGCGCCTCTCTGGGAGCCTGCAGTTTGTACTCATACATAAACACGTTTTGATGAAGTGAGAGGATTGGAAGAGCTAAATAATTTTCTCCCCCACCTAGATCACTTTCATGTCTTTGTTGGTGAYCTCAGTCCAGAAATAACCACAGAAGATGTCAAAGCTGCCTTTGCACCATTTGGCAGGATATCGTAAGTGATGAACTGATTATATTTTAAAAATATTTTACAAGATTGCCTAGGTTGCTCTGACACGAGAAAGTAAAGTAGTATCGATAATGTTTTTCCTGTCACAAATCAGTTACTTATTTATCTTTTATAAAATGTGGCCTTTCGACAAAAACGAAAAGCAAGTGCAAAACATTCAGCAGAGACAATTTCCCCAATTACATTGTGTTAGAATAAGCTGGATATGTTTTTTTTAAAATGAAGCCAAATATGTTATTTCTATTTAATACAGCAGTTTTTGTTTTGCTAAATTTGGTGTTTCTTTGAACAGAGATGCTCGGGTTGTGAAAGATATGGCTACAGGGAAATCTAAAGGCTATGGCTTTGTGTCTTTCTTCAATAAATGGGTAAGCAGCCATCTTATTAATTCTGAAAATATTTCWAAAACAAACTCCAAAGTTTGTGTTCTGTAACACAGATTTGCTTTGTGTTCTGCTGAAGAGGTGTGCAGATTAGGTTTTATGTTATACTACGTTTGATGACCAGATTTGTTCTTTGTTTCAGGACGCAGAGAACGCSATTCAGCACATGGGAGGGCAGTGGTTAGGTGGCAGACAGATTCGAACTAACTGGGCCACAAGAAAGCCTCCTGCCCCGAAGACCACCTATGAAAGTGCGGAGACACAATTGTGTAGACRAAGTTTTCTTTGTGTGTTCAATTGACATTTTACTGGAATTTTTAATTTTTCTTTGCTCCTACCAGACAACTCCAAGCATCTATCGTTTGATGAAGTGATGAGTCAGTCCAGCCCCAGTAACTGCACTGTGTATTGTGGTGGAGTCAGCTCAGGACTCACAGGTACTTAATAAAATGAAACACCACTGTTAGTTTTAATGGTGCAGGTTTGACATACTTTTCTGGGGTGTAAGAAAATAATGATACTCTGAAATATTGCAATGTTTAGTTTCCCAATACTGCATTAGGTTTAAAATGTAATCATTCATGCCAACAGTGCATTCTTATGTTGTAATTTAGCCTCCRACCACTAGTTGGCAGCAGTCAATCWGCCATTTGGCTCCTCAGCTCCTAAAGAGCCTCAGAGTATAATTGAGAATATAACTGATTGGTGGGCCTGATGGACAGAGCTTCATCAGAGCTAAACAACAAAAGAAATCTGAAGCTCCTATGTTGAACAGTTTCTGAGTTATAAGCATTTTTGCATGTCCAGACACCGCCACTTTGAAAGGAGCCCCCTCCTCAAATATGGGGTCTATCATAAAACCGTTGGCTGGAGCAGTGTAGGTCAGACTCATCTACAGTCCTGCCAAGTTTCRTGTTGATTGGTGCAGTCGTTTTTGTGCTACGGTTGACCCAAAATCACCGGAGGAAAAAAAAAAACAGTACGAAAACAACATGACTCCCGCTTATGCTTTGCATGCGGGGGTCATAATAAAATACATATAAAACATACTGAGCTTTTTAAAATTAGAATTTGAGAAAATCAGAGTCGGAATCAGAATATTTATTGATCCCCGGAGGGAAATTGCAGTTATTACAGCTGCAACCGTTCAAGTAAGCATTACAGATAAAATATAAAGGAAAAAATATTAGAGCACACAAGGAAGAAGTTCAAGTTCAGTTTATTTATACAGCGCCAAGTCACAACATACGTTGTCTCAGRGCACTGTACATAAAAAKGAACAATCTAAAGAAGAAATAAGTATAAACRCTACGGGGAACTAAATGAACACAGAGAACAATTAGCATACTTTGGCATCTATACAGTGTAGATAGAAATAAAAACAGTGATATACTCTGAAGCTAAAAACAGTATGGCTGATGCAGAGGTCCCGTCAGATATTAGATGATAAAAAATGGTAATATATTGCCTTGCTTACAGTATCGCAATATTGCAATATATCATATTGTGACCCCTATGTCATGTATCMTATCACCTTATTCTTGCCATACAGTTTAATCATTTTTCTTTTCCAGAAAAGAGTTGACAGAAAGGTTCATAATTTTTTTAGTTTTATTTTTTCAAGTGATGACATTCAGTCAGTTTTTGGTCACTTTTATTAGCAYTTAAATACACAGAAGTTCTTCTCCCTGCACAGATACACACAAGCATTTTCAATACTAACTTTTAAGGATGTAAAATGTGCATWACAGCTTTTGTTAGTGGGAACTAAAATAATGATTTTCTCAAAACAATTATTTTTTACTCTCAGTCAAATAGGAAAAATTCATGTCTAACCTGGACGTTAAAGAAAAAAAAAAAACTACATAAGTTAAAAATGACCAAAAGCAGTCATTTTATATTAGACCTACCAAAATAAATATTTATTACTCTTGCTTTTTTACACACCAACTACATCATTTAAGCTTGTAACATCTTGATGTTTAGGGAGGACTAATGTCCTGTTGTGAAAACCCTTTCTGAGAAACTTGTTCCACAGAAGCAGACATGTTTACTGACTGCCACAGACAGAATGTTCCTTGTTGTCCTTTAGTAAGACTAAACAATCATCTGTGCGAAAACACTTGGKACAACATCGTCAGAAACAGATCCACATGAGGGAAAAAGGTTATGCTGCTTTCACCAAATACATTTCCTGCATTAGTCTGAGTTTTTTTCCATGTTAAACTTGTCTCATCAGCTCATCTTCTGTGTTTTAGTTTAGCATGCGTCAGTGTTTAAACACCACATCAGCGCCGTGTCGACCAACTGTCGTGAAGACATAGATGTTGAAGAGGAAAAGAGAATTTGATGACTGAATCATTTGCTAATGTCTGACTTAATATTGAATCAATATATTGTTGTACTTTGTGTTAGTGCATGTAGGATTGTTGTAAAGTGGATAAGTTTGTAAGATGAAGCATGAACAACTTGAAGCCAGAACATACACCTGAATGTGATTATACATTCAAACTGAGAACATGTCTATGGCTACATTCACACTGCAACCAAATGTGACCAAAAATGCTTCACCGGAGCATCCAGTCTGAGGCAGGTTCAGATATAAACACTGAACTAAACAAGAAAGTGAGATAATTATTTAATCAACTCTAATTGCACAACAACTTAAGAATCGACACGTTAACAGCTAGCATCCATGTTTAGCTACTTCCGTAAACAGTGAGCTGGATGTGACTAGGGTTGGGCAATATTGGCAAAAAAAATTAATCACGATTAATGTGTTGTATTTAGCCAATAACGATTAATTTGAAGATGAATCCCCCAGAGTCCCTGGACACCCTTGTATCCTAGTCACATGACCAATTTATAGGGCGAAAATTGGCTCTTCGTAAAAATCTGTTCCAAATTGTGTCAAAATTACAGACTTCAGGCTATACATCAAACTTTAAATTGTGTTGATAGATAAATAAATTACAGAACCTTTTTTTAATGTTCATCATGTTTGAAGGGGAGAGAAGCACCAAGCAGTCAGTCTGCCTGGTGGTATTAATCGTATTAATCGTCAAGTGCCAAAAATTAATCAATTAATGTTTTTCTGCCGATTAATTGCACAGGATACGATTATGCCCAACTCTAGATGTGACGTCACTGCATTTTTTACACATGCGTGTCGCATCAAGGCCGTGGTGAGTTCACACTGGGGTCAGATGGAAAATGCAATTAAAATATAACATTCACTCCTAAAAATTGTATTAAAAATCAGAACTGAGCATTAAGAGCAGCAGTGTGAATGTAGCCTTAGTGAGAATAAAGATTGAGTTTTGATTTGGTTGGGTTGATTCAGGGATGGCTTCAGTTGGATCTGTCATAATTCTGAAGTTCTGTTTAAAGTAAATATTGTCGTTGATGGTTCCAGAGTTTGTGTACAATGTTCTGCATAGTTCCCACTGCTGCTGCACCTCTACTGCTGTCCGATTAGCTTACTTTTTTTTATTCTAAGCAAACCTAATGTTTATTCAAGACCAAACAAAGGTAACATGGTCCTCCTGTGTTTAAATGACTACAGACTGATCCCAATCCATTAATTTTGACCAAGGTTCTACAGAATTTTCTATTCTTAAGATTTTAAAGTTGATCCACAAAGAAATATGTTTCCAGTTACATTTTATACCCAGTGATCGCTTCCCGTTTTTCATCCATCAACACAAATAATAACCAATTCTCTTTTTCTGGTTGTTTTCCAGAGCAACTGATGAGACAGACCTTCTCTCCCTTTGGACAAATCATGGAAGTCAGAGTTTTTCCAGACAAAGGCTATTCATTTGTGAGGTTAGGAATTACTTTTCTCCCTGCTTCTTCTGAATATAATGCTGGCACTAAACATTAGAGCACAGTTTGTCACCACTTTGATAAGAACAGGTTTGTCAGGTTTCTGCTGCAGCATCTTTCTACCACACATCATTTGTACAAATCAGTCACTTTCTTTTCTTTTTGTTTTGACAGAACACATTTTTGTTGAGCATAAAATTGTGTGTATATTTGTAGCATTTCCATTTTGTGTCCAGGTTCAACTCCCATGAGTCAGCAGCCCATGCCATTGTGTCAGTGAATGGCTCTTCAATAGAGGGCCACATAGTGAAGTGCTACTGGGGGAAAGARACACCAGACATGATGAACTCCATGCAGCCGATGTCTGTTCCCCAGGTGAGGATGCTGGGTGAAAACCACAGCATGACCAGTGGTTGAGAGCTCACTCATTTTTATGAATCTCATGTTGAAGGAGGTACATGACAGTTAATACTGCAAATGTTATCCATATGGTCATGAGTGTAAATTAGTAGTTGAAGTTAAACATTTGAAAGTACTGACTTTTCATTTGTGCTGTGACTTTAAAACATGTTTTATTGAACTAAGATTTGGTGTGGTAAAAGCTGAGCATTATTCCTAACACATACTCTGATCTTACAAGCTCTTTGTGTAAAACTTTGGCTTGTTAGTTGGTGGGCAGCATGCATTCCTTTAAGGAGTTCTTGTTAAATAATCTAGATGCAAATAAAATTGTAAATAAAATTGTTTGTGTAATCTGAGGATGACCACTGTTGCAGGGCACTGAGGGATCTCTTTATAGATTAAATTTGCTAATGCACGTTTAAAATCAGGCACCCCGTACCTAAATACATTCATAGCTTTTTTCAGTATTTAACTTGGTGTTAAGTGTCATTTTAAACTTGCTATTTTATTGTCTTTTTATATGCAATTGTACTTGTATATTAATTTTCTTTAGTATTTTAAGCTGAGATATCTGTTTTTGCAGAGCACAGCTGGAACATGTAGATATAAACATTTTTTTTAAACTAAGTGTATTTCAAAGAACCAGCTCATTACAAAGTAATGACACTGCACTACATTATCAGTAAAACGGTCCGTTTCAGACTGAGCATCTTTAAAAGTTTGACGTTGACGTCACTTTTAATAAAAGAGTTCACTCATAGTTGGACACTCTTAAGCATTTTTACAGGTATGTCAACGATACAACTTTTCCTTTTTGATACAATACTGATATTGCAGCCTTGAGTATTGGCAGATATTGTCCCAATACAATATCAGAATGAATCCTACATGGTTTTACTACTTTTTTGTAGTGTGGAATCTTAAAGTCTTGATCAGGTCAAACGGTAAACAGTAGTCAACAACAGTAGGTATGAAAAAGACTGGTCCCATTTATTATTAACCATTGGTACATGTTTTTCTAACTTAAACATAAGAATATTGTACAATWAAATAAAATAATAAAACACAGCCTAAAATCCTCTCAATAAATCAAATAAAAACAAACTAGACTTTTAAAATATAAAAACTTTTCAAAGGCACTTAAATTGTTCATGCTGGATCCAAGCTGCTGGATAGAAATCCTGAGCAGAATGCTTGAACTGACTGCTTATTGTTGATTTTACATGCAGGCAGTGGTGGAGAAAGTACTCAAATACTGTACTTAAGTAAAAGTACAGATAAACAGACAAGAATGTACTCTAGTAAAAGTACCACATTAACATTTTTCTTGAGTAAAAGTAAGTATTTGCTTTTAAAAATACTTAAAGTATTAAAAGTAAAAGTACTTGCTTAATGTATTCCCTAATGGTCTACAATATCATGAAGCGTGCCTACTGTATGTATATTTTAATACATCAATGGTGCCATTTTAGTGAACAATGCTGCAGATAATGCATAGTTTTGTGTTTATACTCTGTGACACTGTTCACACTTGGACTTGTGATTAGGGATGCACCGATCCACCTTTTTTTACTTCCGATAACGATTCCGATAGCTGAGGTTTAGTATCAGCCGACACAGATCCGATCCAATTCTGAAAAACAGCATTAATTGAAACATTTCTTTCCTGTTTAAAAATAAAAAGAGACAGAAATGAACTACTGAATTGCACATTTATTTTATAACTATGCACCAGTACAGCAATCTTGAATAAACCAACTGTTCACAAGCTTAGTCGAACACATTCAAAAAAAAAAAAAAACAACAACTTAAGTTTAACTTATTCAGTGA
>NW_013952730.1:285647-291820 GCF_001266775.1 Austrofundulus limnaeus
ATATGCGTTTGCACACTTTACCGTGCAGTTCAGGCAGAGCCGTTTCTGACAAATAYTTTCTGCTCACCATCTCGTAGCGCGGCTCTAGCTGGTTAATCAGCAGCCGGAATCCTTTATCTCCATCAACTGAGAGCGGCTGTCCATCCATGACAATAAAGTTTAGTATCCCCTCAGTGATTTTTGTTGCCTGCACACTATTAGGTGGAAAATTTTCACCTCTTTCCTTCATCTCCTTCAAAGTCAGTTGCTTCATGCCGTCTCCTTTTTGTTGACTCCGTTCAACAAACTCCGCGTGCTCTTTCAGGTGAAATCGCTGGAGATGCTTGATTAAGTTGGTTGTGTTGTAGCTTGAAGCTTTACTTCCGCCCCTTGGAACAATCTGCGCATGTATTGCACGTAGCCATCGGATGTGTTGGGTGAGGTAAAGTAAAAAAGCTCTAGATGGCTGATCCTTTCGTTCGCTCCATTTTGAAAACGGCACGTGCCACTGCACTGCGTGTCGCTGGCGCATGACGTCGCATCACTTGCGGACCTTAGCATAGAAATAAACTGTATAGACCTGCCCCTATGGATCGGGTCCATTGCCACCGATACCCGATCTAGAAGTTTTTTAAATATCGGGACCGATACGATACTGGTATCGGATTGGTGCTTCTCTACCTGTGATTCTGTGCATCATCACATATTGTGACAACAGCTGCCGAAGATGTAAATTCACCACCAACCTCCTCTATCAAATCTCAACAAGTCATTTTTTTTGAACCAGTTAAATAAGGCCATGAATGGCACATTTCCTCCGTGTTGGAAACCATTGTGGGCATGCTGCTGCTCTGCTTTTTTATGAAGGAAGGTGTAATGGTACTTTCCTGCTTTGTTCAATGGACCAATTGCAGCAATTCCCCCTCTCGCCACTGATTACTTTTCTAACAAAAAAAAAAATCAAATAAACCACAAATAAAATAAAATAAAAAATAAATCGACATGACATGAATGTACTTTGTAATTCAACGCATTACAGAAATGTAGTTGAGTAGAAAGTACAGATACTTTATGTAAAATGTAGTGGAGTAAAAGTCAAAAGTACCCATGATGAAATCTACTTAAGTAAAGTACAGATACATGAAAAATGTACTTAAGTACAGCAACAAAGTACTTGTACTTAGTTACATCCCACCACTGCATGCAGGCCAATATAATCTAATATAAAATTTTTTGGTTTATATTGGACCAAAATTGATATTGGATTGGGACACTCCTAATCTTTAACTTTCAGTGTTGTTTTTTTAGTTTACAACAAATGCAGTGAAATGTTCTGAAATAAGGATGAGAGTGTTTGGGATGAGTAGAGAGGATCTTTTGCTTGTAATTTTATATTCGGGCTACATTTGTGTGTGTGTTTCACTCTGCAGCAGAACAAGATCGGCTTTGCTGCTGCCCAGCCCTACGGCCAGTGGGGCCAGTGGTATGGCAATGGACCCCAGATCAGCCAGTATGTCCCAAATGGGTGGCAGGTCCCCACCTATGGTGTCTACAGCCAGGCCTGGAACCAGCAGGGCTTTAAGTAAGTAGCTTGATGTGCACAGGGCTCCCCTTCACCACCTTCTCCTACTTCAGTACCACCAGATTCCCCCCTTCAAGACCAGGGGAGCAAGAGCCAGCCACAGGAGGGAGCTTAGCCTCCCCCGCCCACTCACCCTCACCAGACACTCGCCTTCCTCGACTTTACGAGCTCAAGACACAACCACACAACAATCTGAACTGAAGGTTTCTCTCTGATCCAGCTTCAGTGTTTTATTACTGCTCACTGTGGACAGCATGTCTTATATTTAAAGATGTTTTGTTACAAGCTCCTTTTTTGTTGATTTTTACCACCCAGTAGATCTAAAAGGTGCCCCATTTAAACGTGGAAACTAAATTTTGGATTTCAAAAGTTTAAAGCCAGCTGATGGACAAGACTTATTGAATACTAGAAAATTTTATTCCCTCCAACCCCTCCCCACTTTAAGGGTAGTTTGTTAATGAACACCTTGTTTTGCTTTTGTGAAAATTATCCAGAGTTGAAACTGATCTTCAGTGTTGTTTAGTTGTTTATGTTCATTCTTGTCTGTTTTTATGTTCTGTTTTTGATTTCATTGACTTTTTTTTTCTACATCAATGTAAGTTGGGAGTGCTGGGTGTCACTGTACACACATTTACAGACGGCTTCTGTGCACTGATGTGTGCTTTCAAGGGTAATTAAAGGACAGCCTTATGTTCCTGAATGTTTAAAATTAACAATGAACAGTTTTATAGTGTCAAGATGAATAAATGAACAATTCTAAATTTATAAATGAACAATTCCAAAAATGAGACAAGACCTGTCACCTCTTTAAAACCTTGTCCTGAATAAGCTGTCAAATCCCCATGCTGAACTTACAATTTATTCTGATTTCTTTTAATGATAAAGAATTTAAAAATTAAAATTAAAGTACTGTTCAAAAATTTAAAACGCCTTTGTTTCTTTACACTTTGCTTCCAAGGAGTCTGTTAAAGTGATTTAAATCAGTAGTTCTTCAGGTTTTCACTCATCCTGAAATGTTCAAATAACGAGAAAATCTGGACTTTGTGAACATTTTCTCTCATTTTCAGTTTCATTCTTCTGCAGATCATCAATTTTCCTTTAAACTCTCTTTTGGAATCACTTTAGTGCTAAAATACTGTTCGTTGATTCCATGAAAAATACCAAATACATGCAAATAAATGGTGTTTTTTTGACTCAAAGGGTTTAAAGGTACTTTAAGTACAAGAAAATGATCAGGATGTTTGAGTGAAAAAACAGCCAAAGTCCAAAAAAATAAAACAAAGCTGAAAACATTGAGAAATATTTATAAATTTGTTAAATGATTGTAAGGAATTTTGTGTCCTTGGAAGTGACGTAGAAAGAAATGAGACGTCTGAAGACTTTTGCACAGTACTGTAGGTGAGCTGATGTTTGTGTTATTGTGTGGTTAAATGTAAAGTGTGGTAAGACGGCTGAAAACGTCCACATCATGTGGTTTATTTGTAGGTTGGAAGGAACTGATTTGTTTCAGAAACTTTCTGCAGGGAAGGTGGATGAAAGGAAGATTTAGCTTGCTGCGCTTAACCTGTTTGCCTTTGTCTGCTTGCCCACCCTGTTTAATCAAACGACACCTTCTTTGATCTCTTTAAACGGCTCTCATTTCCTGTATCCCTGTGTGTTTTTTCTCTAGCCTAATTGTTTTTTTTACCCAGCTTTCTCACCGTCACAATCTTCTTAATCTAGTCTGTTCAAATTCTAGTAACTCTTGTTGGCTCTCTTTCGCCTCGTCTCTTCTAACCTGCTGGCATTTTTGTCTTTCTCTCTCTTTACCTCATCTTTTGCAGTCACTTACCGGCCAGTGCTGGGTGGACTGGCATGAGCGCCATCAGTAACGGTGGGGTTATGGAGCCTACACAGGGACTGAATGGAAGTATGCTAGCCAACCAGCCCGGTATGGGAGCTACAGGATACCCCACACACTGATTGGTGGGCAGGGTGGGAGATTTGTCAGGAAACAGCCTCCTATTGGCTGCGTGCCGCCCTGCACAGGGTCTGTTAAATATCGCCTCAGTTTGTGGCAGGACTAAGACTTTTTTTTACAGGATGTTGAACCTTGTGAGAAGGTTGACATCTGTGAAATGTAAATGGAATTTCATGTGGGGTTGAGCAAGCAGGAGCCATGGAGCAGAGGTTTGACCCCCACAGGTATCTACACCCCTTTCTGGTAGGACGACTGGCTGTGAACCAGGACTCCTGCCATTTTTAAGTTAACTGTAAATGAGTATAAAACTGTAAAGGAGAAACTTTTGGATTTTCTTTTCTGGGTTTTAAAAATTGCTTCCATTTTTCATGTCCTTCCTGTTTGACAGCCACTGGGACGTTCTTGTTTTCTTTTCCTTAAACCAAGTCACTCTTAATTACATGAGAAATGGATTATTTTTTTCTTGGATTAAAAATAATTGCAGGGATTGTTACCACTGCTGTTTTCTCTGTAAGAGCAGATAAATATTGCACAGATTTTTCTCTCTTCTACTCGCCAGACAAATTCGGCTACATGAGTATTTCCTCTTTTGCATTCCGTTTCTCCTTCATGTCTTCTCGACAGCCTCAAATCTCGTTTGTCACGTGTAAATAACCATTCAATCCATTCATTTGAAACAATGTAAGTAAAAAGCTACTGTTAACTGTGGGTGCTTGCTTTGAGTTTTGTTTTGATAATTTAACAGTTGACTCCAACATTGTACGTAGCAGAGTGACACTATCAAACGTGACACTGGTACAGTGAACACAATTCTTCCATGCAGGGAAAATACAGCATTGCCATGCAGTGCATATTTAAATTTAACACGATTCAAATGGTAACGGGTGGATATGTATGTTTGAAACAGATGTTTTTTTTTTAAGTATACTGAAACCAGACATTTTATATAGAACATCTGGGTGAATTGAACCTTTCCACTTGCTCTTTTTGCCAGTGAAATGGGGAGGCCTACATTGTAACTGTTGCCTTATAGAGCTGGTTTCTTTTAGCTGACAAAATCCTCTTTCTAATTAGGCAGTGCCTACWGACATTTTCAACCCCTTTTTGTTTAGAAAGGTGTTAGCCCTGAGACCTGATGACTCTGCTACTGTAATCAATGTTTTCTTGCTTTGTTCAATTAAAATGCTAATGCACAAATACCACAATGTGTTTGGGTTTTTTCCCCCCTCGTGTAGCTTTTTATTCCAAGAAAATCATGGAGTTTATTTTTGTCTTGATATTTTATTTGAGAACAGGAGTGGTCTTAATTAAAATGAACTATTTTTCTATACTGTGAGCAAAACATGTTCATTCAGGGTTCCTGTGGATCCTTAAAGTCTTAAAAAGCATTAAATGCATCAAACAAAAATAAGGCCTTAATTAGCCTTAAAATGTCTTGAATCAATTTTTTTGAGGGCTTAGAAATATTGCCACATTGTAAGTAGGATAATTGTAATTCATCTCAAATTTTAAAACAATTGGTAACATTTAAAAAATAATTTTAAAGAATGCCTCTCGCAGCTCGTGTAAAATTTTTGACTTTTCCCATTTGTATGTATTGTGAAGTTGGTCTTAAATTTCATTTCAAGTGGCATTAAAGAGGTCTTAAGTCTTAAATTAAACTTGTCAAAGGCAGAACTGAACACAAAATATGAATGTATATAAATGTGTTCATATTTTTTTTATAAAGGGCTAAATTTTCAGTTTGTCCTGCGTTTCCCATTTTTCCCTGCTTTTTTAAAGCTTTTCATATAGAAGTTTTATTTAATGAGACTGAATGTTAAAGAACATTTTTTGACATATCAAGACTTTATTTACCCAAACTGTTAATGTTCATTAGTAACAAAGACCAACCACAATCATTGCAGTTTCAATAGTTTGTATTGAACCATGAATTTAGGTTTAGGTTTTGGTCAAAGTAACTCATGTTTCATCTCAACATTTACATGGCTAAACTACTGTTAACATGGTTACCACTGAGGGATGAGAAAATGGTTTGTTAGGTTTATAACATTGACACACACACACACATCCTTGTATTTACATTAAACAGAATTTGTATTGACTTCCATTCATTTTTTATAACTATTTTCCCCAACACGAACCATTACTGGTCTATAGTTAACCTAACCTGAACCAGAACTTAATTCACACCAATCCTCTAAACCTAACTAGTAAAGCACAGCAGAGCTGCAAAGTGAGGAAGAGGAAAATGTCCTCATTCTACATCAAAGACCTCACTTTGATAGTAACTATTTTGCAAATGGTCCTCACTCTGTAATCGCAACAAGCACACACCAGATCCTGCATGGACACATGCAATACTTGTAAATGTGGAAAAAATGTTGCAGAAAAATCTGTGGATGAATTATTTCACATTAGTTAATGATAAAAAGGTTACCAGATGTAATATAAAAATTAATTTATTCTGTTACTGCAGTTCAGTTTAGTTATTGACCAGAAACCTTAAACTTGTCGGAAAACAATACAATATTTACTTTCTTTGTGTAAAAACAGATTTGACTGAGGGCACATGGGTTGCTTAGAGCAGTGTTTCCCAAAGTTGGGGTCGGGACCCAAAGTGGGGTCCCGAAACATCAAGGTGGGGTCCTG
>NW_013952730.1:294001-298359 GCF_001266775.1 Austrofundulus limnaeus
AAATAAATAAATAAATAAAAAATAAAAATGAAAATGCCACCTGGTCCTAATTTTAGGTTTTTATTTAAATAAATTTACCCCTGTTTTTTTTAATACTTTTAAGTCCCAGTTTAAAACAAACCATTTCTGATCAGTCAGTGTTTTGTCCACGTCAAAGGAAAACTAAGCTCTGACTGTGATCAACACATAAAATTAAAATAAAGACAATAATAAACCAAGTAGTAAGAGTAGACATAAATGGTTTGTGTCACTGCTCAGGCAGGACTTGAGTTGTCTGATGGAGAGGGAAGATGAAGGAGATTAGAGCTCAAATTAATCAAAAACAAAAAAAGGCTGAACTTTTTTGCCATCATCTGCCTTTTTCTGGTTTCTTCAGCTGCTCGATCCAAAAACTCTCAAAGATCTCAATCCTTCTATAACATAAAAGTTCAAACGTGTGACAGCCCCTCCCTTACTTTAAAAGATCAGTTTAATCATGAGTAAATTAACAACATACTCATCACCCAAAATAAAACATGTATTCTTTTATAAAAGTGGTATTTTTCACAATATTTGATTTATTTTTAAAGCTGGTGAAACTAAATGCAGATCTGTTAAAAACGTGTTTCCTCTGAGACAAACATTTAAAATTCTAAAGATGTATAGCATATACATTTATTTTTAATTAGTAGGTGTTTGTTGAACTGGGTCCAAACYTGACCCATCTGCTTCACTCAGTCAAAGCTGATATCAGAACCATGTCAGGCTCAGACGGGTCAGAGAGTAGGTCTGGACTGTGACACATGGATATGTTTTGATTTGAGACACTCCTCTGACCGTTTCAGCTCGTCGCCCTGCTCGAAGCTGAGCCTCCAAYAGGTTTTTATTTTCCAGGATTGCCCTGAAGCTCCATCAACACGGACCAGCTTTACTGTCCCTGCTAAAGACCAGCATCCCCACAGCATGATGCTGCCACCACCGTGTTTCACAGTGAGGAAGATCTGCTTAGATCTCTGGAAAACCTTTGAAAAAAACATTTTACTGAAACATGAACTACTTTGTGTTSGTCTTTCACATACAATCTTAGTGAAATAGTTCGCAGTTGTAATGTTCAAGGTTCTGTGCTCAACATATTCTTCTATCAGCTGCAGACAGGTTTTGTTCACAGACTTCCAGTAAAAGTTAAAACTAACGTCAAACTTTTCCTAATTAAAAATATGTTTCTCCAGCAGTCGGCCTCCTGGTTGTCCATGTTTGAAATTCACAGCTGATTGCTTTTATCATCCTAATTTAAACTAAGTTGACTGAAATAATCCAGAGAAGGTGTGTTGGAATAATGAGTGTTTTTGATTTATCTCTGTTGCTTTGCTGTTTCAGCTTCACTCTGTTGTACGATCAGTTTCTATCCCAGCTCCCGAGGGCTCAGTTTATTGAACTGTTTTTATAGTTTTACACAAGTCCAGAGCKATAATCTTCAGGAGCCACTGGTCAGCAGAGCCAGCAGCCGATATGATGAAGATCAGACTGAACTCACTTGTGTTGTCGCTTCAGGCAGCTTCAGATGGTTCAAATGTTGCTTTCTACTTCGGTTTGTTCTGCTGTTCATTAAATTCACATGTTGCTCACATGGAGAGAAACATTTATACAACCAGCTTTTTATAGAGCAGCACTGTATCGTTTTATAACTGATAGGGATGCACCGATATGAACATTTCAGCCAATATCGAAATTCGATATTACTATAGGTGTCATGGCCGATAACTGATATTACACAAACACACAAACTGTTTATAAACATATACACACAAACATACTTGTGTCTTTTTTTTATACCATAAAAATTGACCAGACTGCTGACATGGCTCTACTTCAGTGATTTTTGGTTGTGCAGTGTCACTAACACTATCATGATCAAACAGATACCACTCGACCAACCATCCCCMCTCCAGAAACACAAACTACAACAAGCATGAAATCAATATCAAAAGTTAATATTGTCCCAGCTTCATCAGACTACTAATATTCTAAAAAATTACCAAAATCGACCGATACTGATGCTAATGCTGATACATCATGCATCTTTAACAACCACTAAATTCATGATCTTTGATGACATAACAGATTTCCCCAAAACAGTTTTATTTTACTGCAAACCCAAGATTGTGTGATTTTTAAACAATTATTTAACCAAAACAACAGATTTAACTACAATATTTTGTGTGTATTTTATTTCTTTGCCATCCTTTTGACATTTTATCCTCTGCTACAAAATCCTCCCCTTAAATTGAGGTAATTTTTTAAAAAAAAAAACCTGTTGCAATAATAAACTTTTTTAATATAAGTGTGTAAATGTGTGTTTTAGCAAAATATTTCATGAATTTGGGATTAAGTTTACTGTTTCTTTAAAACTGGACAGATTTTTCTAACCTAGATGAAAACTAGGCTCCCTAGCTAATTCTGGCATTTTCTGTAATATGCATTGTCCCTTCTTAAAAAAAAAATAAACAACATATACAACTTTTATAAAATTCTCAGTGTCACTGGATTAGATGGGCAACTGATTAACACCTGAGTCAGCCTGGTTAAACCTGCAGCTAAACTAACTAAGCAAATACAAAAACGGACATATTTCAATTCTTTTTACTTGTGTTCAGGTGAAATTTGATGTGGCAGTAGATTAGAGTCATCCCTAACATACTCTGAGCCCTAACAGCCCTACAAATGAGATGTAAAACCTTGGCTCACAACATGATGAGCGAAATGCATTAACCTTCTTTTTTTAAATTAGAAACTTTGTTTTCAAAGGGTCGTGACAAATTAGTTGTCAGTCAAAGCGACTGTGACTTTGACCTGCTCCACCATCCCTGTCTGCTTCCACCTCTGCTGACTTCACTTTCTTCTGAATGGCTGAAAGCTGCTAAATTGCTGCGGCCGACATGTGCAGAGTGCGTTGAAGCAGAGAAAAAAATAAAAGAGTTGTGGAAAATGTCGAGGGCCTGAGAGACGCGAAGGACCCAGTGAATTGTTTGAGTGAGCCTCGTTTGTGTGTGTTAGTCTGTGTTTCCATGCAAGTGACAGCTTGCTGCAGTGGCTGACAGCAAATAAACATGTTCCAGTAATTAACCTTGACAGGCCCAATGTGGTGCCAACAGCAGAAACCTGCTAATGACACAATTAATCCATAATTAAGGCATTCTGTCACGCCGCACTCTCGCTCGTAATCTGTCAGCGAGCGTCGAATGTGTGTTAGAGAGACTGGTGCACGGCTGTGATGGGGAGTACAGCACAGGTACACATTAAAGTAACACTTCTTTCTCAAAAGCTGTTTTACCAGAAAAATCTCTCTTAATGATAAAACTAYGTAACCAAAGTGGCTTTAGASAAACAAATCAAGCTATCAGAACTGTAATAAATGGTAGTTAAGCTGGATTATAAACTCTTACAGACTAATGTGAGCAGTTTATTGGTTTCTACTATGAAGCATAGACAATACCTGAATTCATTTCACTGGCTGTTCTTCTATCTGTCCATTTTCTTTCACTTATTTATGGAGGGAAAGCCAGACATCCTTGTTTGTCCAGCTCCTCCTAGCTGACATGTAGTCCCTTCAGTCTCTTCTGGGTCTCCTCACAGCGGTCTTATCTAATTTCCCTTTGGGATCAATAAAGTATTTTTGAACTGAATTCAACTTCTCAGGAAAACCTCCAGAGAAAAGTTTATGAAGGGCAATGAAATCAAAAGCTTTAATCACATCACTGAACTGTTCTATGAGGAGGAGCYAGCATCACGAGCAGAAAGGGTTCTGTTGGATTCTAAATAACCCAACAGAGGAAGCTTGCAGATATTTGTTTGTCTCCATTTTTGTTTAGGTGAGAGAATAAATTCATAATGTTTTATCTGTGTTTTGGGTGAGATGCTCCTTTAAATGTATTTGCACCAGGAATATTAATTTATTTATTATATCAGACTGACTGCTGACTGGCTTATATTCATTCTTCTTCTTCTTTTCTTTTTTAAATAAAAATGCCAACACTGGCCTGACATTTGAGCTAACCATTATATTAACAACTGACACTACACAAACTTTAATGTGCCAAGTCTATTTCATAGTTCTSCTGGTCTGTTTGTAGCCTTGACAGCTTTATTATACACTTTGTATACAAGCAGAGCAGCAAGTCACATTTCTGGCATTTGTAAATAGACTTTCAGGTGATTTTGTGGCTGTCGGGGTGCTCGCTAGACAGTCATGATGGATTTATCATCACTGCAGCAAACGCAGCCTGAATACTCCAGAAGGCAAATAAAGATGAAGCTGTGGTCTCAGCTACTCTCCAACCCACCTCACACACACACACACACACACACACACACACACACAC
>NW_013952730.1:298494-302334 GCF_001266775.1 Austrofundulus limnaeus
CACACACACACACACACACACACACACACACACACACACACACACACACACACTACACAGGTCAGCACAGTCATGCATTTGAAATCTTCCACTGCTGTTTGTTTGGATATCCTCTGTTAATGTTTGTACATGTGTGAACAGTTCAGCCACGTGCACGCTCATATATTTGCGTGTCTGTCTGCGTGTGTTGTTGGGCTCGGCGCTGACAGGTGTGTGTCACCTCATCAGTCAGGCTGTTGGCGCCGCTGCCGTGCAGGAGGAGACAGGACACCAGTGAAGGACACCGACTGGCTGCCGCTCAGGTCAGTCCACTTCCTGTGCACACCCAGTGTAGAGGGAGTCTTGGAGGAGTCTTAAAGGACAAAGACAGCCTGTGGCTAAACTCCCTCTCCTCACAACGACTGTCTTTAATACATTAAATCCCCCATCTGACTTGACTCATCGCTCATCACCAGTACAGAGAGCTCCATGGATCAAAGACTAGATGTCACATCCCCCTCCCCTTCCTCAAATTCATCCAAAAAGACAGAGTGAGGGCTGTATGTACATCTAGTGTGTGTGTGTGTGTGTGTTGGAACAGAGAAGACTGCCAAGCTCCTCAACTTGAAGCATGTGTTTATGTACTTTGTCACTCAGGAAAATGAGAAGTGTAAATCCAAATGTCAGTGAAGAGGAGATTTCTGACAGCAAGGAGCATGATGTTCCAGATTTTCCTGCTCATGTTTGGACCGCTGGTCGCACCGCTGACAGCTCCACCGCTGACAGAGAGCAGAGGAAAGATCTGAGCACGTATAGAAGGAAAAGAGACGGAGCTAAAAGATGTTTCTTGAATGCAGATAGTCACACRTGTACAAACAGAAGCTTCACAGCAGCCAAGGTCACTGCTCTGCCTGTGGGTTTATGTGTGTACAGATGCTTTCAGGGTACAAATTGGATGAGGCCTCTGCAGTTTTCTGGTGACACAGTAATGGAAGGTAGGATATGTGTATGAACTGTGTGTGTGTGTGTGTGTGTGTGTGTGTGTGTGTGTGTGTGTGTGTGTGTGTGTGTGTGTGTGTGTGTGTGTGTGTGTGTGTGTGTGTGTGTGTGTGTGTGTGTGTGTGTGTCTGTCGCCAGCGTTCAGTGTTCCTGCCACTCAGCAGAACATACGCAGGGTTGACAGCTCCCGCTTAAATGTGTCACTCGACATTACCCATAAAGCACCACCAGAGAGAAGGGGTGGGGGGTGGGGGTGAGGCACTGCAAAGACACAGAAGCATATTTATAGAATGGTTTGTCTTTTTTTATTCTTTACTTTAATCTGTATCCTGCACTTTAAATCTACTGTTAAAATCCTTTTTACACAACACACTGTTGCTCTACTTTAGGAATTACAGAACATCCACTTTGTCTTTATGAAAAAAATAATAGTTAAACATGACTTTATTTCACAGAAAAAAGTTGTCTTAGTAGATGCTGTCACACCAACACTGATGCTATTTATGCTTGACAACAAATTCTGGACCAAATCGGTGCAACTATTAACCACACAACCTTCTGGTGATTTAAAATCAAGGTTGTTTACTGAGAAACTTTTGGTTAGCGTGGTGGTTCAGKGGTTAGCACTGTTGTCTCACAGCAAGAAGAGCCTGGGTTCAAACCCTGTTTGGACCGGGGGTCTTTCTGTGTGGAGTTTGWAYGGTCTCCTTATGCTTGTCCAAACTGGGCATGTWAGGCTGCCTCCATGCAGGCGCTGGTTTCTGTCTCAAAAGATCTGTGATCTCAACAGACTTTACCAAATTAAAACAAAAAAAAAAGGTTTGTTTGTTCTCATAAATGTTTCTGTGACTGGTTTAGAAAGAAGCCCCTGTTAAAACTGTAAATGGTAATATTGCATGATCTGTTAGAGAATCTGACTTTCAGTGACGGTACATGGCTTTTATTGTGATTGACAATACAACTAAAACTGGACACGATTCAGGAACAAACTGTACATTAATGACAACCATCAGTGTTTCTGCATTATTAACAGAGATACAGAAACGTAGGTGAGAAGATGAGCCCAAACTCTTTAAAGTCATTATGAAAAGATGACAAGACCCTGATAAATGGTGCATAAAACCACAGCACACTCCTTTAGAATCATGACCTGAGTTTTCTGTTATTTGAGCATGATTTTTTTTCCTGCTGTTTTTCACAGTTTGGTTTAGGAACCAAAACAAGTTGGTTTAGGAGGTAAAACTAATGAGTAAAAATTTAGGACTAAAAATAAAACAAAACACAAAATGGCAAAATGTATATATTGCATACAATACATTGGTWATATTTGATCTATTTTACAGTCATTTCAGTAAAAGCAAGTTTTTTTCAATRTTGGTTTTACATATAATTACACAACAGACAAAAGAGACAAGAAAAGAATACCTTAAACTGGCATTTTATGACAAAGTAAGAATGTTTGGATTTTTGAGATATGAATCCTGTTTTTATTTCCATGCAGCTAAACATTTTCATGGTATTTYAAAGTTATTTCACCTTCAGTTCATTTTGGAAATCAGATTTAGCAAGAAAACAGCTTAAAGTAACAAAACAGATTAGTTTAAAATGACAAATGCTGTATTGTCAAAAAATGAAATAAAACTACTTTTTCCATACTTTGTGTTTTTTGGTGCTTTAAATACAGACATTTTTATTTTAGGGGGTTTAGTTTATTGAACCACTGTGGTACGTTAGGTTTTGTACTGTTTCTTTCAGGCCATGGATGAAAAGGTTTCTTGCTTTGATTATGAACCAGGAGATCCAGTAGGCGTTTGTCCGTGTTAAGCTGTCAGATCAAGCTGGATTATGGAAGTCAAGGGCCACATGTCAAAACCAGTCTTTCAGTCTGCCCAGGGGCACAAAAACCAACAGCCTCCATCCCTCTAAAAGCCAGCCACCATTATCCTCCTCATCTTATTCAATTTCTATCCAAGGGCACAATCAGCACTCTAAGCTCTATTTCCTGACAATGTGTGTTGTTACGACCCCCCCCCCCCCCCCACACACACACACATAATGCACGTGAACACTCGCCAGCAACAAAGTGTAATGTCACTTATAACCAGCATGTGTATGCACCAAGTAACATGAAGTGTTACAACTTAGTGGTGTCTCTGTTAGGTCACATGAGGACAACACATAAAACCACTCAAGATAATCATCAACATCACACAAAGTAAAGTATCTTCTCTGTAGAAAACAGATTTTATTTGATGAGTGTCTGAGTGGGTTTGTACACACTGCAGTTTTTGTAATAAGTTAGAAACATTTTGTCTTTGTTGTTCCTACTTCACTGGGTCCATTTAATTGTTTTTTTTTTTCTTCATCTGTTTCATATCAGTTTCTGGGCTCATTTCATTTTCTSTAATTTCTATGCATTACATAACTATAAAGAAAGAAACACCAAAAAGGATATGATCTGTTCAGAGGTGGGGTGCACTCACCCTGCAGCTAACACACTCACATCTCCTGAGCAAGAGTAAAATACTTTGCTGCATAGTGAGGTGCTCTGTCTGTGATAGGTTTGTAGCGAAACACTGATACTTTTGAAAAATGTTACATCCCTGCCTAAAGTGATCCCTGAATGTCTGGAAGTTCTGTTGCTATTTGAGCTTGAATACTGAGTTTTATCCATGCACAGTATTTGTTTATTAAGATCCCCATTAGCTGCAGTAAAACTACAGTTATTCTTACTGTGATCCAACAGAATTATGTGTGCAACAAAGAATAAAATGAACACAGACAAAAACAGAAAATATCTAGAAAATTTCTCGTAATCAAAACAAAACAGAAAGATCTCCTCCTTATGGACTATATATATAT
>NW_013952730.1:303969-305055 GCF_001266775.1 Austrofundulus limnaeus
TATATATATATATATATCCTCTAGATTTACTTCTTTAAAAGAAGTCACTGATGATGAAGAAACTAATATTAAGTTCTGTTTTCTACTGAAGTGGCAAAAAAGAGTCACTGTACTACATCATCACATAAGAATACCATCATCATCATATAATCAACCAAGATGTGCAAGTTCCTCCTGTACCTTCTGGGTTTTCTCCTGGCTTTCTCTATCCATCCATCCATCCATCCATCCATCCATCCATCCATCCATCCATCCATCCATCCATCCATCCATCCATCCATCCATCCATCCATCTCTTTTCTTCCACCTATCTGGGGTCAGGTCTCKGGGGCAGCAGCCTCAGAAAGACCCAKACTTCCCTCTYTCCAGACWCTTGGGTCAGCTCCTCTGGGGGAATCCMAAGGTGTTCCCAGGCCAGCTGAGAAACACAGTCTCTCCAGCRTGTCCTGGGTCTTCCTCTGGGCCTCCTCCCAGTGGGACATGTCCGGAACACCTCACCAGGGAGGCGTCCAGGAGACATCCTAAGCCACCTCAACTGGCTCCTCTTGATGGATCTGGCTTTCTCCAACATTATGAAAACAAACKTGTTGGCCAATTCCAAGTCTTGTTGTATGTGTGAGGATGAATGGTTTGTCTGCCCCATGACTGCTACAATTAACTCTAAACCTTCCTGCAGTCCTAGCCAGAATGAAGTCTGTATGAGAAAATKAATAAATGAATGAATGCCTCTGAATTGTGGCCACTGAGCCAGAGTAATGCATATTTTCATATTCATGACTAAAGAGACATGATGCATTTATACCAGCCCACTCCTCTATCAAACTCCAGTCATGTTTCATTTCCTGCACTAAAATACCAGCTAACCCTCACAAGCAGACACCTAGAGGGCAGAGAAAGTAGTTAAATAATGTCAGCCGTTTAGACTCCTCCACTTTGTCTTTGGAGCCCTCTGTCAGGCTGAGCTTGGCAACACAATTAAGCCCTGAAGGCCAAAACGCTGCAGCTGCCACAAGACGCCATTTTCTCCTCATCGGGGGAAGGATWGAACTTCTATTTATATTATACAGTGTTTCATATGTATATATA
>NW_013952730.1:305352-307549 GCF_001266775.1 Austrofundulus limnaeus
AGCTCCCAGGCCTCTGGTAGAGGACCCGAGCTCAGAGGATGAAAGAGACCACCCGCGGAGGGTGAGAAGGGAATGACTGATCTTCAGTTCTGGATTATTACAACAATACTTCTACAAAGACAGAGAAGCTTTGATCAGTGGTATCAAAAATCGACCTGCTTTTGGTTTYATTTTAAGACATTTTTTGATAAAATCACTTACACCTTGTCAGGCCCTTTGGGTGTCAAAGCATGGTCACAAAACAGTAGAACGTCATTCCTGTTAGGTTAGGTTCAGGGCTAAGATGTTAACTGAGGGAGGAGTAAGAATAGATGTTGAAGGGTCAAGATTAGGGTCTGCGTTAAGCTACAGGARTGAATGAAGTCTGTGTTGGAGTGGGGAGTAATCTAAAAAGGTGAAACTGATCCAGCGTTGGTTAAAGAGCAGAAGATGTTCCTAACATTTTACAGGTCAGCTGTCAGCAGGGCCTGTCTTCTTCAAATCCGTGCTTTAGTAGTCCAGAGAAACTTAMATCTCAATCCACATCCTGTTTCTTAGACTTCACAAAGAAAAAAGTAAGACTTCAGAGCAGTATTTTAACTTCCATCATTACAGACACAGACAGACAGAGAAGAAGATGACTAGCTGAAAAAGATAAATATGATGGACGGCATGTTAAGTGGATATTTTACTTCAGTCTARCTGTGCTGGTACAGGGAGGATTATAATATGACACAGAGTTGCTTGGTGGGCCTAAAACCACTGACTGACAAACGTYGGTGATATTTGGATGAGGCGCTACCAATGAAAGTCAGATAAGTCACTCAGGCTAAGTTAGACAGCCTGTTTCTGACTCTTTCAGCTATGAATTTTACATGACTCCATCACTGCAGCGCTGCTGTTTCTCTTGAACAGAGTGGTTGAAGAGAAGAACTGTTCACGCACCAGTGTGGGATCAAATCAGTTTTAATGCTCTTGCTAGCTTGGGAAATTAGAAATAAAAATACTACTACTAAAAAAAGAAAGACATAATGCCGTCCCCCCACACACTAAAAATAATAAATAAATAAAGAAGAAGAAGAAGAAGAAGAAGAAGAAGAAGAAGAAGAAGAAGAAGAAGAAGAAGAAGAAGAAGAAGAAGAAGAAGAAGAAGAAGAAGAAGAAGAAGAAGAAGAAGAGGGGGGCCCTGAATAGTTTAATATTTGCCATAAAAAAATCTATTTCAGCTATCTTTAACTACGGGATGCTGGCTTTAGCTGTCAGAAGCTTCATGGTGTCTACTGTTTAACAAGTAGAGCAATAAGTAGAGCTTATTGCATTTAGTCACTTCACTATCATATGAGGTCTCCTTTCAACTAAGGGCGATATACAGATTCCTACCTGCTCTCCATAATGTGATGGCTCTGACTGAGGGCTGCACTCAGAAAAAGAGTGTCCTGTACGGGACACTTCAATTTGGTTGAAAATACAGGACATTCCAGCTAATACGGGACAGTTGGCAACCCTTGAAAGGACTCAAGATGGAACCTCGGGGAACCCTGCACATGACTTTTTTTCAACTCTCATAAAAAGTTACCCATTATTGACACAAAAAAGTCCCTGTTTTTAAGTAAGACTCAAACTTTTCAAGTACTGTACTAAAAATTGCGAMCCAGTTCTCCAGTCATTTCAATGATTGGCAGCACAACAGCTCAGTGGTCAGCAATGGYGCCCTAGAGTAAGAAGACCGTAGGTTTGATCCCTGGTTCAGACTGATGGTCTTTCTGTTCAGAGTTTGCATGTWCTCCTTGTACGTGCGTGGGTTTTCTTCAGGTATTCCAGTTTTGCCCACACCCCAAAAACATGTACAATGAGTTGCCTTCAGGTCCAGGTCATCCTTGCAAAAGAGATTTTTAATCTCAGTGGGATTTTCCTGGTTAAACAATGGAAAAATAAAAAATGATCAATAGAGTTGAATGCTGTGCTGAGGTCCAGTATCTGTGGGCATTTCTGCAGATGTCATTGAACACTTTGACAAGGACAGTCTTTTTCTTCCTCATCATCCTCTGGGGTAGGGAAGATATATTGGCACAAATGTTCTCTTCCTCTCCACAGTGACAGAGTTCTGTATAGGCAAGCTTGTGCTTCTTACAGGAGCACAGTCTGGTACATATCAGGTTTTAACAAGGTCAACGTGAGCAAATACCAAGAACAACACAGGAGACGAGAACTTGAATAA
>NW_013952730.1:307796-315280 GCF_001266775.1 Austrofundulus limnaeus
TCATTGAACACTTTGACAAGGACAGTCTTTTTCTTCCTCATCATCCTCTGGGGTAGGGAAGATATATTGGCACAAATGTTCTCTTCCTCTCCACAGTGAGAGTTCTGTATAGGCAAGCTTGTGCTTCTTACAGGAGCACAGTCTGGTACAGTTCATCAAAGATTGGTTGTTTGCACCACATGCACACCTAACTAGCTCTTCCACACAGTCTGGTGCTGAAGAGTCTCTGAACAGCACAGGCATCAGTTAACTATTGTCTCCTTTCCATCCCAGAATGAGTGGATCAGGTATGACTGGGTCCAGAACGATGTCCTGATACTAGATGTTTGCTTGCAGGTGAGCTTGCCAAATGTGTTTGACTCCTGCTCCTGGTGTTGGAGGAAGATTTTCAGGTGTGATTTGCTTCAATAGAAGCCACCCCAGATCTTTGGCTTGTTAGAATTTCCCTCTCTTYAGGCAGACATGTGAACACAGGAATGCTTCACAGCCATCAGCTACCTCTGTTGATGGTTCATTGTCAAGACACAGGTCAGAAATCACACTGGGTCCTGGAAGGACAAGACCTTTCAGAAGGTGGGTCATACTACTTTTATCATTTGTTGCTTGCAACAGTGTCTTGTTGGTGTGAGAACTTGTGGGTACTAATGACCTCCTATGTGATCTGGCTACCAGCAGCATCCTGGCAAAGAAGGGGGAGGTTGCTTTGATTGTTGATGCTTTAGGTCTTTTTGGGACTGGGATGATTATGGAGGCCTTAAAGCAGTGAGATTCTACTGCTTGTGCTAGTGAGGTTTTAAAGATGCCTATGGTCTGCACAAACGTTTAGGACTCTGTGTTACACACCATCAGGACCTTACATATTTTTACCTGCTTCCCCTGGCATGCAAAAATGTTTTTAGGTATGTCAGAATTTATCTGTCTAACAGGGCATACAAATTGTTGAGACTGTCTGGCAGRGTTTTGTCTCTGACCTCAGTGTCTGTGTGTCTCTAGTAGTTAGTGACTGACTGAATGTCTCACCACACACTATATGTTGTTATGCAGATTGAACWGTTCAAGTCTCTGGGAGTACGCTCTTTTAGCTGGTCTGATGGATTTGCGTGGCTTTTACTGATTTGGCCTATCCCCAGATTTAAACACCTCAGATCTRTTCCTGATTTTAGAATGTACTTCTGCATTAAACCAGGGTTTCTGGTTTGGGAAGACACAGACAGATCTGGTGTCAATGCAGATGGATATATACCAGCTGATATAGATCCTAACAGTCTCTGTGGTGTTGCTAGCTGTTTTGTTTGTCATGTAGCTTTGTAGGTTGGCCGGGGCCCCATCAGTCCACGTACTGGTTGTTTTGAATGTTACTGGGTTGATCTTTAGTCATCTTATAGGTGAGTTTGAGTAGAATAGCCCAGTGCTCTGGTTTATCAAAGGGAGGTTTAGGCTTGGCTGTGTATGCCTTTTTATGTTGATGTAACAGAGAGAGTGCGTTCTCTCCTCTTTTTGGGAAGTCCAAAATTATGTGTACATATTTGTGTATTTGTTGCATATATTAATTAAAATGTAAACATACTGTATTTATTTACAAATGAAGCAGACAGAGAGCAGTTTATTCCAACATTTAAGGGTTGGGGGCACCCACCACTCAATACAACGGTTTAGCCCTGAATCTGAAACAGCCAAAGAGAAGAGACATGACTCAAACTGACAGGAAGTGAAGTTACCCAAAGTGAGAGTACTATGGATTTTTTTGGTGAAAATGACAAATTTCTGAGGGTGAAGATACAGGTAAATGTCTGAAGGGGYTGACATGAATGAAAGAAAACATTGTGCAGTTTGAATCTTATACCTCTGCATGTCTTCAGCCTCAGAACAGAATTCCAGATGTTTTGGATTTGATCTTTGAATTTGCCAAGTCCTGGAAGACAGAGTATCTACAACAATGTGTTATTGGACCGTATCAATAGGATGRGATCAATACTTCAGTTTGTTTCTTCTGTCAGTACATGGCTCCAGTTACAGAAATACAATTCTGCACAGTAGGTGCTGTCAAGAGTCAAGAATAAATATAAACACTGGACCAAACAAGCATATCAGGTAATTATTTAACCAGTTCTATTTGCAGAACTTTAGATTTGATCCATACATGCTAATATCATATTTATCATTCCATATTAATTTCCTGAAACACAGCTGGCTGCTTGTGACATCACACGTTCTTGCATGTCACTACAGAACTGTAAACAGGTCATAAAAGAGATTGATCGAGGTCACATTTCAATGATAATGTGAATGACCATGCAAAAAAATTGTATCTGAGCAAAATTGGAACTACGGATTGAGACCTGCAATGTGAAATCARTGGTTCTCAGTYTATTTTCCTCAAAGCCCCCCACTGCTTATTTTCAAGCCAAGCTGATCTGAGCCCCTGCCATATCCCATARTCCCTTGTACTCCCCATCTCTCCCAAAGAYGCACTCAACCTTTATTCTTTTATGTAGGGTCTACCTTGAGACTGTTAAATGATAAATCATTGATTAGTCAAGATTTCTTCCTGTTAAAAAAGGAAGTGGTGCCCTGAGAGTTAAAATTAAAACTTTTCATAAGTCATATTYTAGACCTATCCCCTTGCATTTATCAAAATAAAATTATGAAGTGAATACAACACAGTTACAAACTTTTATTTGAAAAAAGGAAAACATTGAGTTGTGCAGAGTTTTAATTATTAAAATGGACTTGTTTTGGTGATCTTTATTTTCAAACAAGAAACTGGTATTTTCACAASCACCGAGCAAACAAGGTTATGGTGCCCCCCATGTGGTCTCTGGTACCCTCTGTCCCCCAGCTTGGGAACTGTTGGCCCAAGAGTTGTCACTTCTGCAGTTATCCTCCTGAAGTGAAGTTGTTGTTAATAAGAAAAAACAGCTACACAACAGAGCTTGCACCAGAAGGACAGCCATGACAACACAGTAATGCTGATCCTTTTATCTGAGTATTACAATGTAACAGTTTAACTACAGAAAGGTCAGCAGACTACATGTTRCCATCCAGCTGATGTTTACGTCTGATGCATTCTCATATTTTTACACTTTAGAAWTTAACAATGATAGCAATGACAAATTTTCTTGGTTAGCGTGTCACATCAGCATATCTCCATCAGTTCTTCACACACAAACATAACAACACTTATTTTTTTAACTTTTCTGCTATTTTTTWAATGGAATCCTACCTGTGTACACACATATCTCCATGAATAATTACATGGATTAAAATACATTGGCACAAAAAAAAAATCATAAACCAGTGTAGCAAAATTTAATCCAAAAACTGCAACAATACATGGCTGCTCCATCAATCCAGCAGTTAAACTTCRCATTCATACTTTACATGTATTTAGTGTATTTTGGGAGAATTAATCTTTTTCTTTCCAGACAACAAATGATCTTTTATCAAGTCGAGTGTCATGTCAGTTTTGTAGCAATAAGTGAATGCACATGTGGGTGTAAGAGTGTGTGTTCGGAACACAAACATCAGATAATTCAAGTTGTTTGTGCGTTTAATCAGATCGCTGGCATGCTGTGTTTGGGTGTGAATTGCAGTCAAGAGTGAGCTCTGATCTGATCCAGACACAACCTGGCCTCCCTCCACCTCAGTACACTCACACAAACAACACGGTGGATRAAGACAACTGGGTTGAAATTCTTGGGAGGCACATGAAGTCTGCAGCATACGTGTGGTCTCACACAACATCACTTTGACTACGTMTTGTACATGCATCATCTTCTCTCCCTCTCTTCTTTGCATCTCTTCCCCTGCTTATTTCTTTCTCAATCTTTCCTCCTCCTCCTCGTCATCATCTCTGCCTGGCGTTAATGTGGGAGTGATTGAGGAGGGCTTCATGAGCAGGCTGACAGAGCTCATCTCTGGCCCGTGATGCATGGTTTCCCTGGGCCTCCCCGCTGCCCCATTACACCCTGATTAATTGGCCCTGCTTAAGTCAATAACTCATCTGTTAAAAAAACAAACAAAAAAAGCTCCAATGGAGGGAGAGGAGTGGAGGAGGAGGAGGTGGAGGGAGTTGATGAAGAACACAAAAGTAAGAGAGCAAAAATAAATAAATAAAAAAGAGAAAGAAAGAAGACATGTGGGAGACAAACTGTTGTGTGAGAACAGCTGAAAGTGCTTTAAATGCACTCCTTTATTAGAGTTTAAAAACAATTATTCTTTCCACCTGTGTTAATAACAGCTTAGCTTGGTAAAGCATAAAATATATTCTTAAGACTCAAACCATCACAGTGTGGGTCATGACACTTATTTTCTCCTGCAGCATTAAAAAGTCAGGAGTACATCTTCATTTCTAACTTACCTTCACCCTTCACCTGTGTTGTTGAGTGACTTAATGTGTGGTGTGTTCAGCTGAACCAGCTGCTCAGGCCGACACAGGTGTGGGTGACAAATTTGATCCCTCCTTAATTTGGAGTGGGCTGAAATTTGTCTCAAGTTTCATTTTAGATTATGGAGATACAGTAAAGCAATGGTTGGCAGAGACAGTTTCACAGCTGCACAAAACTGGCTCTTATATGCTTATCTTTGTTCAGGAGACATTTAGGATCAATACTGCACAGATGAACTGTATCTCTGAAAATCTTTTATTTAAAAAATAAGGGAAATTTATTACGGTTAAAGTTCACCTCTTTGCTACTATTTAAATAAGAATAAGGATTTTGATGTTTTAAATTATCTCCACGTTAAGTTWTATGGTCTCGTAACTAAAAACTCTAATGAATATTTAGAACTCACACTTTTAGTAACAAGATCAAGATGAGACCCACTTTCCTTTCATCTGAGGGTGACACTTCAGGTCTTTATCTTGGTCTGGGTAACATGGTTTCACACATGTACAGCTGTTTGAACTGATGACCTGACATCTGAAGTTGTTTAGAGACGACTCCAAAAAAACTTTCACAACTTGTGTTAATTTACATTTCTTAAGCTTTCTTTYAGGTCTCCAATGAGTTGCTTGGACTTTCCCAGTGTTCTGAGTATTGGTCAATCCAATGAGTTTTGTCAAACAAATCTGTTTTATGCTGGCAAAGAGAATCAACCAGCTGCATTTAATAATGAACATTAAGGAAAGTTACTGGTTGTGGAAATCTAAAATGGACTGTAGAGTCTTCAGCAGCTCCTTTTGAAAAGATTTCAGTGTGTATATTTGAGTTTGTACAGTACGTATAACTTTGACTCTGTGTGAACTGGAGAAAACTATAAACTTTGTTTTCTCAGTTTTTATTTATAAAACCTATTAAAGTTAGTTGTTGTGATCATTTATTTCACTTTGACAAAAGAACATAAAAAGTCCCAAACCATGCCCAGGGTGAGTGTGTAAATGTCTGACCACACAACTATTTATTAAACAGTCTGAAAATCACAGCCACAGAACAAGACAAACAACTAGACAGAACAAAAAGTTGCTCATTGCAAACTGTTTGTATAATGTTTCGTCATCAGAAGTAAAAATCATTTGTCATCACTCTACTTTTTGACACACACAGACACACACACAGGTTTGTTTTTATGTCCCCGTGGAGACCGTGGATTGACTTCCATTCTTTAATTTTTTTGGTAATTTCACATCCTAATCCTGACCATTTACACTAAAATTAACCTCACAGGTACCTACCTACCTGACCCTAAAACTAATCCAGACTCAATTCACCTCGCCCCCCCCCTCCAAAAAAAAAAAAAAAAAAAAAAAAAAAAAAAAAAAATAATAATAATAATAATAATAATAATAATGCATTTTATTTATAAAGCGCCTTTCAGGACACAAAAGGACACTGTACAATAGAAAAAGAAAAAATATATATATACATAAGGTAGTGTGGGAGAAACAGAGATGCGGAGTGCAGAACAGTGATATAATAAAATTCAAAAATGTAGACAAATTGAACAATGGGGTTGTGGGGGAGAAACATCGACGTGAGAACAACAAAAATAGACATATATTGAAAATAGGAATTAACAGCGGTAGGCTAATCTGACGTGTCTTCAGGCCAGTCTTAAACAGGGAGAGAGAGGTGGTATTATGTAATCCATGGGGTGGTGAGTTCCAGAGCTGCGGAGCAGAGCGGCTGAAAGCTCTGCTCCCCATGGTGCTGAGGCGAGCAGGGGGTATGAAGAATCGGAGAGAGGAGGCAGATCTCAGAGAGCGGGAGGGTGTGGAGATGTTCAGGAGGTCACACAGGTAAGGAGGGGAAAGATTGTGGATAGCTTTGAAGGTGAGTAGGAGAATTTTGAAGATGATGCGGGATTTAACTGGGAGCCAGTGGAGCTGTTGTAGGACTGGAGTGATGAGGGCAGAGGATGAGGTTTGAGTGATTACACGGGCTGCTGAGTTCTGAACCATCACAAGTAGGTGTGTAGGTAACACCTACACAAGTGTATACCAAAAATGCTCTCCACATAGTAGGGAATACCTGCCCACAGACACACACAAACATGTCCTACTTGCATCAAACTAAGGATATTGTATTAACTTCCATTCATTTTTGTAACTGCATTTATGTCTAACCCAGACATTTTCCCTAACCCTAACTATTACTAGTCTGTTACTAACACTAACCTGAACCAAAACTTTATTCACATCATACCTCTACACCTAACTAGTAGAGCACAACAGAGCTGCAAAAAAGTGAGGACCGAGAAAAGGTCCACATTAAGTCCTAAATATCGTAAAAGTGGTCCTATGTATTTGTAGTATACACATGCAGACACACCCACACCCTCTCTCTCCAGCTGAGGACCATAGATCACAGCCCTAAAAAAGCAGATTACACCTAATCACTGAAGACACTTAGATCAGCGTTCTGATCAAACAACAGCTCTGCTGTAATGTCAACACACACACGCTTGGATATCCACTTGCTGAGCGATGGATTTAAAAGCAGGGCCTCTGTTATCTTTGTTWTGGTTTGGAGAGCTGACATGTTTGACAGCAGTGAATGTAAGTAGCAGTRTTATGACATGTCTGAGCGACCATGAAAAAGGCAAACTACTGTAGGGCCCCAGCATGGGCGGCTCCWCACACCGGCCCTGACATGACACAGATAAGAGTGAATAAACACAATGAACTGAACTGATCTCCTTCATTGTCTGTGCACTGAAGAGGCTTTTGTTTGAGGATGTCTTTGGATTTATTGGTTCGAGGAGCGGGTGTGTGTGTGTGCGCGCTTCAGTCTGTTTACAAGTCGCAGGCAACAAAAGAGGGCACAAACTTGTGAAAAGGAGAAAAACTGARCAGGTAAGATCATTCCATCATCTTTCAGACTCCAACAGTGCAATCATCACCATCTTTTAATCTTCACCTTCGAGCAGATGAAACAGACAGCCTGGCTCCTTCCTGCTCACAGCACAGATAGGGCTTATATCTCCCCACCGCCACTGCACACACACACACACACACACACACACACACACACACACACACACAC
>NW_013952730.1:315290-317040 GCF_001266775.1 Austrofundulus limnaeus
ACACACACACACACACACACACACACACACACACACACACACACACACACACACACACACACACACAGAAGCTGAGCAGAGCTGTCACAGCACACATATGAGCCTGGCCTGGCCTCTGAGGAAACATGGCCCGGCTCCAGTCATAAATAATAATGGGATTGGCTACATGACATGTTGAGTGATGGGGCCCCTCTCAGAACTCATTTACATGGCTTTGTGTAGCAATCATCGGCCCCCTAATGTAGCACTAAGCAAATGAGCCTTTTGGAATATTGTGCAATTTATCGCAAGTCAACTGGCACCAGGCGGGTGCTCTATAAATCACACTCGAACACATGCCTCCAATGACAGCTAAATCAACATGGAGTAATTGCGCTGAGATGTGGAGGAAGCGAGCAGGCAGGCTGGACAAAGCAGTGTGGTTAGTGATGGCGGTGCTGGGGACGTGTTGTGTTGCTAACCTCTCTGTGACTCTGGAAATGTCCCATACAGATGTTTAGGAGAAACCTCATGTGGTTAATGAACGGGTGCAGGTTTAAAGGAGAGGAAAAACAAAATGACTTCACTCCTCTGACTGACCAGCAGAGGGAGTGACAGCTGACTAAAACATACTTCACACACACACACACACACACACATACACACACAAACACACACTACAAGCTGGTAAGCTCACAGACTGTGAATGGTCGTCAGCTGCTGTGAATGAGTAACTAGATTTGGTGTGTGTGTGTGTGTGTGTGTGTGTGTGTGGCCTCCCAAAATCATCTCTTCTGAGAGCACATCATCTCCTAACATCTCGGACACACCTAACTGTCAGCTTTGTACAGTCATCTGAATTGATTTTGGCTCTTAATATGTCCTCAGGGGCCACCCAAACTTAAATGTTCTACGTTTCTTTGTACATTTTTCAAAATAAAAATATATTGGATATTAAAAAAGTAGCTTTTGTTAAAAAATACATATTGATATTTCCCACTGCAGTGCATGTCCTCATAAAAAAATCAGACAAATAAAAACCGACACAAGAAGGCTTTCATGGTAGAAAACWTTAGCAAATTGTAAAAGTTGATTAAGTTTTCTGATTCTTAAATTAACTCTCTGTGACATTCTTTGGTCTCTCATCACGTTTGTGTGAGGTTGGACCCAGGACTGCAGACAGACTTAATAAACTCAAAAATAAAATTAATCTAGAGTGTAAAAAACAGTCATGTATTAAGTACCACAAAATGATACTTGAGTAAAAGTACAAGTATCTTACCAAAAAATTACTTTGGTAAAAGTTAAAGTCTCCTTTACTTGAGTCTTAAAGCATCTGATATTTTTAAGTATTAAAAGTGAAAGTATTGATTTACAATGAACAGTTAATTTTACATAATGACATTAGGAGGTGACCAGCCCAAAAAAATGCAGAAATGACTGTCATATTAAAATAATTAATTTATGTTAAATTTAGGATGCACTAGTCCAGCTGTTTCAGTTTATATACATATATCAAGGCATCTGATATTTCTAAGTATTAAAAGTAAAAGTATTGATTTACAATGGACAGTTAATTTTACATAATGACATTAGGAGGTGACCAGCCCAAAAAATGCAGAAATGACTGTCGTATTAAAATAATTAATTGATGTTAAATTTAGGATGCACTAGTTCAGCTGTTTCAGTTTATATACATATATCAAGGCTGCACAAACCTTTTCTCCAAAATGCAAATTTATCTGAGGGCTGTGGCCAAATTCAATAATAT
>NW_013952730.1:320417-326399 GCF_001266775.1 Austrofundulus limnaeus
TATTTATACTTCTCATTCAACCACAATTAAATTCACTTTATCTAGGAGGCAYAATTTATATGGATAGTATTTATTTTTTACAATAACAAGCTGGAATTAAAACAAGTAAAAACGAAATAAAAGTAACGACTTTCTACTTCTTGCCTTTTTTTAAATCTAAGGAGTAGAAAGTACAGATAATTATGTGAAAATGTAGAAGAAAAAAGTAGGCTGAAAAACAATTACTCAAGTAAAGTACAGATACCCAAACATTCTACTTAAGTATAATAAGGAAGTACATGTACTTGGTTACTTTACAACTCTGGTAAAAACAAAACAAAAGACTGCTGTGGAAGAAAAACATGAGGGAAGGCACAAGGAGGCAAAAAGACACACGAAGCAGACCGGACGTGGCATGTAAATTGCTCAACTAGTGGGTTGTGAGAAACAAAAGGATGATGTGGACAGGGCCTGATTGGAAAAGTGTCGGCAGCTGTGGCTAATAAACCAGAGACAGGTGTGAGTGGGTGAGACAGGTCTGAGGAGAAAAGACTAAGTAAATTAATGGGAGAAGTAGCTAAACAATGATGTAATCCCAGGTATCAAGATATATGTTTTAAAGCACAATAAAGTGACTCCCCATCATTATAATTTTTTTTAGTTCCATTGGGAAAAGTCAAAACACAACAATAAAGGTAATGATCACCTTTTACAATTATTAGAAGAAATAGTTTTAGGTCATATTCACACCTGATAGTCTGGTAGACCCAGTTTGATTGGGGTCCAAAATTGCAAAATTTGTTTACATTTTCAGTTGATGAGGTTCACACTGCTTTATGTCAGCCAAACTAAACCCTGTGAATAACCTGTCCCCCCACCCCCTCGCCTGTGGGGGCGCTGCACCAAGAACCACTGAAGGATTCAACATGAAAACATCTGAGGAAGACATGGAGCTCAACTTCCTTCTTCACAAAATGTAAGCAAACATGGAGTGAYGTCAGATTTTAGTGGTTGTAGGATTTATTTTTTGCTTTTGGCAAATGTGCCAAACAAATAGTCTTCAATGATGAGCTCAGAATGAGGGAAAGATGAGGTGGAACTGTGGAGAATATTGTATTTTTTTTACACAAGGCGGCTGAGACGGTTCCATATGAGGCGGCATTCACTGAGCAGGAGCACATCACAGCAGTGAAGTCTCTAATACACACGTCCAGTGAGGTATTTACAAGATATGAGTAACTTTATTACTGTTATTACTCAGAATTACCTGTGAAATAGTCCACTTCCTGCTTTTGGAGCATCTCTGGTCTGCTTGGTGTTCACACATGCAATGGAACCACACCAGAGTTCACTTCAACCGAAATGAGACCTAGGTTTTCAGGCAGACTAGAGTTTGCTTTTTTGGTCCAAATCAGAGTTCTAYTACACGTTCAAACCTCCCCAAATGAAACGGAGTTCAATTAAAGCAGACTAAACAGGGCTGGTGTGAATACAGCCTTAGTTACAGTAAATAAGACATCTTAACATCTTCTCTCCAAATAGACAAAAACTTATAGGTTTTAAGCTGGGTCTCTTGTCAATTAATTAATAGAAGAAAATATTTCCTTTGGGAAAAATATTTTCATTCTATAAAGTATCTTAACTAGATGTATAACATCAAGTCTACAATAATCTTCACCTTTAACTGTTTTAGAAACCTTAGTGCTTCGTCTTCCATGTTGTTATTTTTATTGTTTTTATTCATGTTTCAATGAAATTGATTCTATATTTTTGTAATAAATTACCATAAAAGAAAAAGCTGGTTCCTCACCTTTGAGTATTTTGGTCTAAGATAACTATTCCCTGCACATCTTRTGAAGTAACACTTCAGTAAATATGAGTCTGATTAAAAATGGTGAATAAATATTGGTCACTAACCTGGTGCCCCAACAGCTTAAAAAGTGTAGTGCCGGCCAGGAACAGTTACTGCCTTTTCTGTTTCTCCCCTCAGCAAATGGTACATATAACCACAGAACTACAATTTCATATTGTTTCATCGTGGTAGCTATAGTTTAGTTTGTAGTTTTAGTAAAAMGGCCTCCAGATCTAAAGCAAACTGCAAAAGTGTAGTAGATTTATCTCATTAAACATGGTAGGTATAAAACGCAAGCTTTAGAACTAAGACATAGTAAATGAATGCAGGTGTATCAAATATAAAAATAAACATTCTGGCCAAAGTTGAAGACTACTAAACCATAGTTGGATGGAACAGCTGATAACATTTTTAMCAGTCGTTCTCAAAGGAAGTAACGTAAAACAAAACACCTCAACATCTCTGTTATTAACGATGCAGGGTGCTCAGTGAGCTTAATTCCATTTGCATAATGAGGCAGAGCTGATAAGCCACTCATCAGAGCTAATGGAGTTGCTTTCATTAATTAAAACATCTCATTCCCACAGCAGCCTTCATTACGTCGCCAGATGGTTGTCATTACACCGCTGTTTGTCAGTCAAACCCTAACACTGCACCATATAAGGCTTGTTAACATTACAAACAGCAGGAAGGAAGTCTTACATATGTGAATTAGTGTTGGGACACATTTTACCCTGCAGTAAAACTAGATCAGATCACATACAAAGCTCACAAAATGTGCTACTCACTCAAGCTGTGGTCCCAACCAGAGTTTGAGTCTTGTACATATTTGTTTTTTTATCCTTTAAAATTCAAATCTAATTATGCAATAATTATTTATTCATTTATTTACTGTTATTTAACCAGGCAAATCCCACTGAGATCACAGATCTCTTTTGCAAAAGGTGGCCTGCAACCACGACCTATTGTACACATTTATTGTGCTAATACACAGCTGTGCTAATACACAGAAGTTCACAAACACTCATCATGAGCACAAATATCTTATTATTTCACGTTGTTACTGATTTATTTGAATTTATTTAATTATAGAGTATACAAATTTGGTAATTTTTAAAAGCTAGAATTAATTAGGCAAATTAAAAATTTATGTTGACAGAACTCATATAATGCAACACGTGTCAAACTCAAGATCCATGGCATTTTATGTGGCTCATGAAAGCTTCAAATATGTAACAATTTATTAAAATAAGCATATGCAGCCAGCATAGACTATAAACTACCTCTCCAACATTGCATGTTGGTTATTTTACCCGTGAAATGGTGACATCCTACCATTAGATGGAGGTACACAAGATTCAAACAAAGCTGGTAGCAAGCAGCTGGAGCTGGCAAACTTTGCCAGCTGGCTACTTTTGCTGTGGCCCACTTGTACAGGGAAGTAGAACTGGTAAATGGTCTGAACTTATATATCACTTTATTATGCCTCGTTGGACCTCAAAGTGCTTTACACTTGCAGTCATTCACACACTGATGGTGGTAAGCTACACTGTAGCCACAGCTGCCCTGGATCCCACTGACAAAGACCGGGCTGCCATGCACCGGCGCCCCTGGACCCTCTGACCACCATCAGTAGACAARGTGGGGGAAATGTCTTGTCCAGGGACACGACTGGGATGGTTGGAAGGGGAGATAGAACTGGCAACCCTTTGGTTACAGGACATGCCCCCTAACCACTCTGCCACTTATAGGTCAAGAGCTGCATTCTTGGCACAAAGTTGAGCTCGTTCTCAGTGTTGATTGGACTCTGCAAGGGCTGTCTCTTGTCTCTGATCCTGTTTGTAGTGTTTATGAACCAGATCTTAAACCCCAGTCACAGAGAGGGTGTCTGGTTTGGGAACCACAGGGTCTCCTCTCTGTTTCATGTGGATTGTGTGGTTCTTTTGGCATCTTCAGGCCAAGATCTTCAGCATGCWCTGGGGGGTATGCAGCTGAGTGTGAAGCAGCTGGGATGAGAGAGTCTGTTCGTCTAAGTCAGAGGCCATGGTTCTTGACCAGAGAAGGGTGGAATGCCCCTCTGGATTGGGGGTGAGTTTCTGCCTCATGTGGAGGAGTTAAAGTAAATGGGTGTCTTGTTTATGAGTGATGGATGGAGTATGGATTGACAGCTTGTGGACTCATCCTCAGTAAAGAGGGAGTTGATTCARTTGGTTGTAATGAAGAAAGAGAATAACCAAAAGAAATAGATCCTGGCCACATGCAGCCAAAAGCAGGTTTCTTCATAGTGTGGCCAGGCTCAGCCTAAGAGACAGGGTGAGGAGCCATGTCTGGGTTTCTCTTCTGGACCTGTTACCTCCGCGACCTGATTACTGATAAAGAAGATGAAGATGGAGAGATGGAGAAGTCATAAAATTAAACTGGAATTCCCTCTGGAGGGAATTCCCAGTTAGAATATAAGGCTTGAATTCTGGACCCAGAGAATCCAGAATTCAAGTTGGTATCTACTTACTATAACTCATTAGTGAATAAAACTCTCTTACTTTTACTTTTAATAGTATTTCTGTATTATTTATTTCACATTCAGTCAGTCGTACATGTAGTTCTTTTCATGCTTATAAGAAATGTTAAAACCCTGTTTCTATGCAGGAAATACCACATAGAGCTTAGTTATTGTTAGTTAGTGGTATGAGATGAGGAACCCAATGTTTTGTGTTTAGTTAATGTTAAACATGAAAGGTCAAAGTTAATTACAACTGGCCCTTTGAAGGCCATGCTAAAGATMACGTGGCCCTAGATGAAAATGAGTTTGACATCTCTGCAACACAACAATGAGAAAAATACAAGGAACTCAAAGAAGAAGGAGACACATCAGCAGCAGTCCACAGTAAAGCCAGTTTTACATCATGGACTGAGAGGGGGCTGATCAAAAAAGAAGTCCCCACTCACAAGCTTCACCTTCAAGCTTGACTGAAATTTGTAAACTTTGGACAAACCAAATAAATACTGGATGGAAGTTTACGGTCAGATGAGACAAAGACTTGAGTTGTTTGATCTCAAATGTGTTGAAAAACTGTGGACTTCCTCTTGTTGCTCTTGGATCAAAATGATCCAAGGCCTCAGTTTTAAGACTGGATCTTTGTGAACCAAAGCCAACAGGAGGGCTAAGATATAAGAAATCTGAAATTCAAATCATTTTTGTTCATAATGAGTTTATGTGGACCTTACACCACAACTGCCTGAAAATTCCAAAGTTTCTTTTTTCTACTTCGGTCACATCAGTATTCAAGGGGCACAATTATTCTGTGACAATTAACTTCCTTGTTAGGTCTGCCTGTTTTATTCCGTACTCTGAACTAATGAACATCACCCTCAATGATCTAAACTACTGTAATTGATATGTTTATATTGTGCCTATTTTTGAACAAACTTGTATTTATTTAATAGCAAGAGTATCACATTTAATACAAATTAGATGGAAAATAGTGTACGCCCAATCCAAACATAGCTGTATGAACCAGTCAACTTTGCTTGGGCACTGTTTCAAACCTAATGTTGCTCTTTGACAATGACTAAATGAAAAGACAGTTAGTGGCTTTTCAGCATGTGGTTATACTTCACTTCAGAGAAGAAAAAGAAGAGGGTTGATTTTAGATTATGTTAGAGATGATGAGAGTTGAAGACACTGGTGGTGTCCAGGTTCGTCTCAAGTTCAGAGTGATTGTAACATGTTGAGTCTTATTCCAGACCACATCTCATTTCCTCTCTGTCCGTCATCTACACTGCTGTCAAAACAGTATTATGTGTCAAAACACAGAGAAAAAAACCTCCAAAACAAAACAGAATAACCTGAAACAATAAAAAAAGTGGTTTTACTGTCAAACCACAGCTACGTCTGGAGTTATTCAACATCATCTTATCACACAGAAAATCTTTGGTGCGTTTTAATAAAGTGTGACCTGAGAGCAGTGGTTTTCACTGAAAACAGAGTAATTTCACCATGAAAAGAATGTAAAAACATTTTAATCAAAATTCAAGTCTTGACACAATCTCACAATAAGTAAAAGAAAAGAACTAGAATASATTTGTCAGTTGTGACCCCTAGATGTACGAGCAGTGCTACATCATGCTGTTACTGGTGATATTTATACTTT
>NW_013952730.1:328056-334337 GCF_001266775.1 Austrofundulus limnaeus
CTTATTTTCCCCACTGTAAGTCCCTTTTATCTAAACCTTTTCAAATCAGAATATATGAGGAGAAACTTAAAGTGAAGTAGGTTGGACCGGATAAGCCAGTTCAGGAGCTGCAGTGGTGCTGTGGATCTGTACCAGCTGCTCTTCATGGAGAACAATCTGCAGGACACCTTCAGAGACTGTGACTCTGCTGAAGATTCTCATCACATCTCCTCTGACCACAGCTGAATCTGAGAGGAGCTTCTCAAAACTGAAGAGAATCCAGACTTTCCTCAGGTAGGCCTACACATCACACCTCACTGCACTGACCATGCTCTATAGAGAAGAATCTGGTTAAAACATCCCTGACTTTAACCAGAGTCATGAAGAAATTCACTTCTYASTTACAGAAGAGCAAAATTTATGTACAAAAAATAAAACACTACATGACATTGTAATGCTGTTTTATTATTTTCATTTGTTTAATAAATACGTTGTCATGATACAACTTAGTACATGTTTGATTGCTTTTGGAGATGAGCCTATTTTGGAGTTTTAGCCCCCCCCCCCGGAAAAAAATCCACCAGTCGCCACTGCTCAGGACATCGGAAAGTATGTTTTCTAAAGAACAGATTACAGAGACGACATTTCAGCTGGTAAGATTATTTCCAATAAAAATAAGTTTGTTAAAGAAATATGAAATTGTATAATGTATATCAAAAGTTGTTTAAGAAGGAATTGAAGCTTTTAATTTTGTTAGTTTTTTTCTTGATTATCATTGCTTGAATTTAATTGTGGAAAAAGGGGCAGATATTATAAGATTTTTTCTTCTTTCTGCCTCCTTTCATTTAAATTTGGATTTGTTTGTATTTTTTGTGTATAGTTTGTTTTTAGTACGATGTGAACAAAACAACGCGAGGTGTGCTCTGTGATGAGGAAGCTCAGCTTGGAGACACAGCCCAGAGGAGGAGCTGGTCTCAAAAGGCGGTTCTAGTCCCGACTGGTTGTTTTTGCTCCCCTGCCTGGCTGCCTCAGGACACTACAGGATTTCTCAAACATGCATGAATGAGTCAAAGTAAGACTCTGGACATGATATAAAGCTCAAAAAAGTTGGTTTGACATGTTATTGCTCCTTCAAATTACCACAGAGTTCTATGTAATGTTTTAAATGTAAAGTTAAAGCAGTGCAAATGTTTAATAAATAGTGTTTGCTTGAACCACAATCACTGTGATGGACTTGGGCCCTGTCCAGGGTGTCCTCCTCACCTCATACAGTGGCTGCTGGATATGGGCACCAGTGACTCTGAAAGGAGGAAGCGGGTAAAAGATAATCAAGAGAAAATGAATAGATGAACCACAATCAAATTTCTGATCTTAGAGTTATTTTAAAATAACAACAATCCTCCATTGTCTAAGTTGTGTTGGCTCATCAGTCCTGAAGGACATAAAGTATTCGTACAAAGTGAGGTCCCTTAAAGAACGATCTATAACTGGGAAGATATTAATTATTTTTAACTTTTATACACACAAAAAATAGTGACCAAAATTATTTATTTAAAATTAGTTGGTCACATTGACATGAAATGTACATAAGAAACTKTTTCTTTCTTTGAGCACACCTCAAAATATGACTAGACAATGTGTATGAGTGTTTCAGCTTTTTCAAAAATGTATTGAAAAAGAGTTCTTATATCCATTAGCTGTATTATAAAAATACAAGAAAACTGCACGATTCCAAACCTAACATGTTTGTTTACATGTAACTAAAGATAGCCTCAAAAACCAAGTGCTTTTGTTTAAACAGCAGAAGAAGAAGTTTAAGTGGGGTGTCRTGTGTTGCACATTCATGTCAAACATTATGTCCAGCTTGACAGAAAAAAATAAATGAGTCTGAGGAATATTTGGATGCCAAACCACTACAAACTGCAGGGAAACTCTATGCAAATACTGCTGCAACAAATGAATGTTTATCTAGACCTGTTAAGTTAACAAGATAATAACAAAATAACATCATCTCATTTTAACAAAAAGATTTGTGATCTTGCTGCTAATGGCTACATTCAGAATCACTTCACCATTGTTTGACAAGTCAGCAAAGAAAGGTTTTTCTCTGCAGTCTTTAGATCTGTGAGTTCAGYTGTCACATAAAAGCACATGGTATCACATGAACTGTTCAGAGATGAACAACTAATAAGTTAAAAAATTCATATTAATGTTCCAGTTCAATAAACCTGTTAAGATTTAAAGCTCCCAAACGTACCAGGCTGACCTCTGCAGTTACATTAGACCGCTTTCTGAGGTCCGGCTTCAAACTGGATGGAGATCACAGAACAATGTAAACAATTATCAGAAGTGTGGATGGTATTTGCTTGGCTTTCACAAGGTCTTCAGCAGCATTTGAAGAATACAGCTGACATACACATGACAGAGTGTATAGATCCACAATGGTTTTGAGCATGCACAAAACTTTCATAGCTTATGTATTATTGTGATGGATGCATATTGGTGTGTTGRATAGAGCATGGGGGACTGTGGCTGCAGTATATCATTGATGTGAGGCCTGTATGCACCTCCATTGGAGGTCACACAGAATTTGGAGTAGAAACAAACCAAGCTGGCATCCTTCTAGGTTATAACTCTGACTGTCACAATGCATCAGTTAAGACGCCACCACACAATACTGTATTTCTTATTTTCCCAACTTTTGAGTTTCATCCACCTAAACAAGATTCAATCTTGTTTCTTTATTTTCCATGTAACATGATGGATTAAACAGAAAGATTTAATTYATGTAATGCTTTATTTTTTCTATACAACTTTTCAGCTGCTGATGGCCTCAGAGGGATAAAAATGCAAAAATAAACATCATTTGTTGTTATTATCAAATTTGTCTAAGCATTTACCATTTTAGAAAATAACTTTTTAAGAACAGGTATGCCATTTATTTCAGTGCTCGCAGTGCTTCATATGGTCACTGTGTACCGTCCCTCTGGGTCCCCCTTCGACTCAAGACTCTAGACAAATGCCTACCAGCCGTATTGTGTTGGCTCTGCTTGCAGGCTGCACTCAGAATACAGAGGAAAAAGGTCCTGTACGGGACACTTCAATTTGGCTCTAAATATGGGACATTTGGGCTAATATGGGACAGTTGGCAACTCTACTAACAGACCAACTTTTAGCTCAATCATTGAACAGTTTCATTTTTGTGCTTCAAAAAGTCAGTTGGATGTTGATCTCTTTCATTCTTTTTTTGGAATTTGTTTTCTGAAGTTTAAACTTCTTGAAAAAAACAAAATATTAAAAAAAACATTGTTTTTCATAGTTGTGTCTTATTGATCAGATGGGTATTTATTGACTTATTAACTATTATTAAACTTATTAAACTATTMGTAAAAGTTAACTTTGAGTCTGAAGAACTTCAATATTAGTTGTGTGGTTTGACCAGGCTGAACTCTTTGGYAGCCATGAACCCCTTGCCCCCTGCCCCCGGCTCTGTCCCTGCAGTCTGAACTCAGCATGTCTTTTCAGATTCTCCTGCACAGAGCACACAAAATATTAAACAAGCTGTTGACAGGCAGAGTTTCTGGGATCAAACTTTGTTCTCTGTAACCAACAGGCCTGAAAGCTCATGACTCTCAGGATGCAGAAGAAGAAAGACAGCCAATATTGGCAGGGTGGTCTCCCCCCGGYAGGCTGTTCATCCTGTGACTCCTCGTTGTTCGTTTCCATCCTGCAGGACATCGAGACAGAGAGAAAGGAGTTTGTGCATGTTAGTGTTTGTGTGTGTGGCTGAGAGAGAAAAAGGGCCAAGGAGCGAATTAGATTGGGACAACATTATCTTCTTAGTGTCACCTGGTAATTGTGTCTCATTCTGTTCAATCTAGCTGTCCATTCCACTTAGTGACTGTCCCACACATGCACCAGCAGACTCAACGAATCCTGGCTCGCACACCCACACACACACATCCACACACCTCAGACAGACTGATTCAATAGGTGTGCATCTTAAATACACAACCAAGAAGCCATGTCACACACACAGAAGACATAATACACACAAATGATGCTCAGGTATGACTCACACTCTCCACTCACACACACACGCCACCATGCCCTGGACCCATACAACTGCTCTCTAGCTTACTGCTCCGAGGTCGAGTAGCTCCAATTAGCTGGCACTGGCTCTCCGCTCACTCCCGCCTCCCTGCCTCCCTCCCTTCGATGGCCTGACTCTCCTGTCAGAGCTAATCGAGCCTCCACCACCTCCCACTGCTGCAGACAGGCCTTGTCACTGCCGCTCGGCAAAGGTCAGAGCCTGGCAATTAAATCTACCCACTGGGGGGAGAGAGGGGAGGAGGATGGTGGGGGCTGGGGGTGGTGGTATGGGGACAGGAGCTGCGCTGCACTAACCTCTCATCATGATAAACCAACAAGATTAGCTGTGGAGTGCTGACGGGCCCGAGCGTCCAGCGTGCACGCTGATGAAGAGCAGCGCTGTCGCATGCTGGGGGATGACAAAGTTACAAAGAAACTTTTTAGGTCAGAGGTCAGGACCACCACCCCCTCACAAAAAGGAAARAAAAGGCAAACAAGATAAAAAAACGTATTTCCTATAAACTTCATGCAGACATATCTCTGTCTCCATGAATGTGACAGAGCAGTCCCCCCGACTCATTCGTCTGTTTAACAGTCAGTCTGCCTCTGTCCTTGTGCTCCTCACCTCTCCCCCTCTCTTTCACCTCCCTCCCCGCTTTTCCTCTCACTTCCCCTCACCCTCCCTCCAGATCCCTCTAGCACTCCTGCACTTCCAGCTAGASTAATCTGTGCCATCGGCCCCTCCTCTGCCATCCGTCAGAACCCTCACATTGTTTTGACATCTAGTTAATTCTGGCCCCGATGATTTATCAAACTCTTATTACGGCCCACTGAAAGCCTCATTTATTGTCCTGATGTATGGTAATGATAGCCCTGCGCCACTGCCTGCCCTGAATTTTAACCAACACACTTTTGTCCTCTTCTCTCGTCTCTTCTCTTCACTCCGGATCCATCGTTCTCTCTCTGAGTGCACATCTCTTCTGTCTGTTTTGTTCTCCTCTGTGGCTTTGCTTCATTGTCTCTGTGGTGCTAAACGCTTCCTTTTTTTGTGCCTCTGTCTTTGTGTCTCTTTTTCTCGTCTTTAGCTATTGCTCGCACTTCTGATCCATTCCATCAATGCCTCTTTTAATCCCCTTGTGATACTGAGAAATCGGTCGTCTTCTGTTCCGTCTCATTCCACCTGTCTTTTCTGTTTTAAAATGAAAAGCCTTGATGAAACTTGGGACAACGTTGGAATACAGCCAGACACTAAATATCACTATCATGGGCCTTCTCTCAACCTGATATGGATGCCACTGAAAAAAAAAAGTCAATAGACATTTTACTCCTGCAGCAGATCATCAAGTATCGCCAATCTAGAATTACCCCTGCGGCCCTGACACAAAAACAAAACACTCCTGCTGAATAATTCAGAGTGCGGCAGGATCTTCAAGGCATTAGCCTTCGATGAAGTGCAATAAAAGCTGGTGCAAAATCAATGGAGCGAGACTATACCTATTGTCCACAAAGCAAGATCCATTTCTAATGGGTCTGCTGCCGTTTAAATTGAAAGCTTGGTGTTTGCTGTACTGATGGGCGGTGTCTTCCTTTCTGATGCTTCTGCTACAAGTTTAGAAGTTTTAGGACAACAAAGCAACAAAGAACTTTCTCATCCAAAAACACTGCAGTTCCAGGCACTGTCAACAGGGTGATATAATAACTCTACTGATGAATGTGAGTGTTTAACCTGTCCTGCCCAATAACTGCAAATAAGTAAACAAAAAACTAACAAAAAAACAAAAAACAGTGAATGCTCAAAAATCATTTCAAACTCCATTGAAATGAGTCAAAACAGTGGAAAAGCCACAGAGAGCAAAACAATACACAACAAGACAAGTAATTCATTAAATATTTATTAGAGGAAACCACTTTTTTTGGGAGAAAATATTTTTTAAATGGGCAGTGCCCCACAGGATGTTATGAACCAACTGTGTGTGCACGGTCTAGTATAGCTATCTTTATGGGGACATTACATTGACTTTCAGTAATTTCTACGGCCTAACCCTGAGCCCCCACCCTAAACCTAACTTAAACTCAACCTTAATCCTAAMCCTAACCCCCGACCCACCAATGACATTTCACCCCATGGAGTTGAGGCTTAGGTACCAGTTGGTCCCCACAAGTAGATGTGTACGCCAAAAATAGTCCCTACATAGTAGGAAATATCTGCC
>NW_013952730.1:334502-335685 GCF_001266775.1 Austrofundulus limnaeus
CTCCTCCAAGAGACTTCTTCAGTCTGAGAGTTTCAAACTGCAGTGGCTGCATCAAAAACGGTTTTAGTTGTAATACTATAAATGTAATATTTGTTGTCTGTCATTAGCTACGTTTACATGGACAAAAGTAATCGGATTAAACAGCCGTTCGGAATAAAAATGTGTCATGTAAACAGCCCGTTCCGATTATTCTGATCYGTTTGAGCTCGATCCGAATGAATTTTTAATCCGAATGAAAAGGGTGGGTTATGCCGACAGATAATCGGAATGATGTTCATGTAAACACTTAATCGGATCATCTTATTCTGATTGTAGAAAACTGGGTAACTAGGTAGGATGATTCAACCACTCAACCACTAGATGTCGCTGAAAACAACAAATCCTACACACTGTGCCGTTAAAGAACAGACTTGGTGTTATGAGTTGTTTTATAAATCTGCAAGATACAGTAGTTTCAGCTCCAATGACCACAATATGTCTGCAGCTGTGATCTTATCAAAAATAACATGAAACTCGTGTAAAACAAAATGCTCACCTATACGTTGCAAAAGAAGCCAGTTAGCAGATGTGACTAAACCAGTAGAAATACGTCCTTTTGTAAGGAAGTGTATTCAAATGTAGATGTGCATGTTGTGTTTTTACAGCAATCTGACTGAATGTGGGCTCGAATGTGTTTATTGTAATAAAAAGGCATTGTGCAACCATACAGTTGCAGTCGTTTGATTAATTTTCTGTATATAACAAATCACATTTGAAGTAGTTTTTGTCAGAACTGTATAATAATAAACCATATGATTTACAAATAATGACAACAGAAGTAAGAATGTCAGGTTTTGCTCAGCCATCCCTTTATTTCTACTACTTTCTCCTCTGCAGGGCCCCCCTGTGTCTTTACTCCACTCTTCCTGCCCCCTGCACCGACACCCAGGGGGCTTTAAATAGTTTATAAGCTTGTAACATTACCTTAATGTCTCAGAGCATCTCATTCAAACAGAGGCTAATGAAGAGTGAAGGCAGGTTGTGTACTACGGCCGCACCAACACAAAACATGTGGTTTCATTGCTTTGTGTGTTTGTGTGTGTATGTGGGGGTGTACAAGTATGCATCACTCCTGATCACGAAAGCAGGCATTAGTGCAATCATATGTGTGTGTGTGTGTGTGTGTGTGTGTGTGTGTGTGTCT
>NW_013952730.1:335784-337200 GCF_001266775.1 Austrofundulus limnaeus
GTGTGTGTGTGTGTGTGTGTGTGTGTGTGTGTGTGTGGACGTGTTTTTGGTGACATATAAGGTCAATTTGATGACAAAACACCTACCTACATGTGGGGGCCACTGGTAAATATGGGGACCTAAGTCGAGTCCCTGTTTGGTTAAATGCCATTGGTGGGTTGGGGGTTGGGTTTAGAACCAAGGTGTAAATTGAGTTTAGGTTAGTTTTAGGATCAGGTGAGGTTGGTGGTCAGGGTTAGGATATACAGTAAAATTACCATAAAATGAATGGAAGTCAATGGACTGGCCCCACAAGAATATAAAAACAAGTTTGTGTGTGTGTGTGTGTGTGCGCGTGCGTGCATGCGTGTATACAGTCTTATATATGTGTGTGTCAGGAATTTCCATGGTGACGTTAATGGCTTCTGACAAACTGAGGAGAGGAACCAACGGGGAAATAGAGATTGTATCAGCAGACATGTAGGCATGCCAGCAACTCACACATAAACATGCACACACACATAAACAAAAGTTTGTATTTTTATCCTTATTAGGACTGTGTATTGACTCTCACTCATACCTGTAACCAAACCTTGACCCTAAACCAAACCCCTAACCCACCAATGGTTTTCCATCGTAACAGGACCAGGCTTTGATCCCCAAAAGGACAACTGGTCCTGACAAACGGTGTTTATACCATACAAGGTCCTATAAAGGTAACAAACACAGTATTTAAGTTCTTATTAGGCCCATTTATTGACTTCCATTAATTTCCAGTCATTTCTGTAGCCTAAACCTGACTCCTTACCATAATGAGAACTTATTTCTAATAGCAGAGCAGGTTGGAAGATGGTTATTTTGGGGCGGCTGTGGCAGAGTGGTTAGGGGAGTCGTCCTGGAACCGGTAGGTCGCCGATTCGATCCCCCATCCAGCTGTTTCAGTTGTTGTGTCTTTGGGCAAGACACTTCACCCCTATTCCACTGATGTGTGTCTCATCAGTGTATGAATGTGACTGGCACTGATTGGTTTCTATGATTACACGTTAGCTTTGTAGAGACCTAATAGAGTGCTGTGTGAATGGGTAAATGAGGACACAGATTGTAGTGTGAAGAGCTTTGAGTGTCCTGGATGGATAGAAAAGCGCTATTTAAGTACAGTCCATGTACCATTTATTTGTTGTATTTTTAATGTTCTACAGGCTCTGGCATGTTAAATAAATTTGAAGCTGAGTTTTTTAAAAAATCTGTAAAAATCCGTGAGATTGCTCTATACGTCCGCAAACCTGCAAAATGAGGAGATATACATGTAAATTACAGACAATCCGTATAACTTGACATGTATGACCAGAAACGGTCCTAAAAAGATAACAAATACACACAAACACAAACACACACACACACACACACACACACACACACACACACACACACACACAC
>NW_013952730.1:338660-339851 GCF_001266775.1 Austrofundulus limnaeus
CACACACACACACACACACACACACACACACACACACACACAAAGTTGTATCTTTTCCATCCCTTTTTGTTTTCTCTGTTGCAGCTGAAAGACATGTAGTGAGTGAGGTCAGGCATTAGACAAGTTATCCAATGACTGTGCATGTTTGTGTGTGCGTGTGTTTGTATGTGTGTGTGTTAGTCAGACCATCTATCAGCCAGCTGTCTGCCAGGACTCTCCATTAGGCCTTGGACCTGAGTGATGGTTGTGCTGGTTCTCCACTCACAAAGCCACACATGCCCTAACATCACAAACACACACACATCCTTGTATTTGCCTCAAACTGAGGACTTTGTATTGACTTCCATTCATTTTTGTAACTGCATTTATGTCTAACCCAGACATTTCCCCTAAAATTAACCATTACTGGTCTATAGTTAACCCTAACCTGAACCAGAACTTAATTCACACCATACCTCTAAACCTAACTAGTAAAGCACAGCAGAGCTGCAAACAAAGTGAGGACATTGAAGAGGTCCTCACTTTACATCTGATAGTAAGTATGGCAAAAATGGTCTTCACTCTGTAGCAGTGGTGCACACAGTTTCCCTAAAGCACTAAAGCACTAATAGGGGAACTAATTTCCTGACTAGTGCTTTTGGGCTTTTGCTCATTTTAAAATTTATTAGTGGGTTAGCACTTGTTAAATTTATAGGCTAAATTTTGAAGCACTGACTGAGGTCTATAAATTGTTATTGATCAACATTAATGTTAACAGCTGAGGGTGAAAACTGTCACACATTTTGTTCATATGAGTGTCACTGATCCACCAGGTGACATATTGACAATACATGAACCAAATCCAACTGTGGAATGTCAATGATAAGTCTTAAGAGAACAACATGACAATATGAGACTCATGTTTGTTGAAGAATGTTCATGGGTTGACTGGGTTGACACAAACCCTAAGGCTAACCTCACAGGTACCTTCCTGACCCTAAAACTAACCTAAACTCAATTCACACCTTGGTCCTAAACCCAACCCCCCACACCCAAAATCAGCTTCCGAAGTTGTGGAGCCCAGGCTTTGGGTTCCACAAGGAGCACCCGGTCCCCACGATGCTGCATTTTCCTTAAACATGGGCCCCACAATGTAGGAAAAACAAGGACACACACACACACACACACATCTCACGAAAAACGTAAGCTAAA
>NW_013952730.1:340440-343498 GCF_001266775.1 Austrofundulus limnaeus
CAGTGAGACGAGCCATGCAGAAACTCACAGCACTGCGACTCGTTTCTTTACATCAACTATTTAATAAACATTTTTCTAAGTTCTACCAAACTGATAAGTTTCTCTGTGTTTACGGTCATTTATTAAAGATGTGTAAAGGTGGAAATGCCTCTCAGCCTCACGTGCCGCTGCAGCACACGCGCGTACACACCAACACACACACACACACCTTTGAGTGTGGCAAACACATTTTTACACCCCACTACTTATTTAGACAGTTTTCTCACTCATTCCCCATTTAATTTATATATTTTTTCCTACATCCAAAAATCATTTCTGATCCCACAGAGAGGACACTCTGAGGAGAATCTCACACGCTGGACACATTTACATCTATTTTACATATTTAAATGGAGGCGTGTCAGGGAAGATGTCTCAGGTGCTCTCAGTTTCACGTTCATTGGGATGTATAAAGGAAAGGTGCGCAGGAACATGYGTACGCACGGTTTTATTCATCTGACTTTTTTGGTGTGGCGCACTTTTCTAAATTTGTCCGTACGTCAACTTTTAGTGTGAAAGYTGCGCAATCCTGCATGCACGAGGGCCCTGGAGGCTCCAGCTGAGTGTTGCCCATGCTTTGCTTCACGTGTTTCACAAAGTCTATCTTAGCACAGTCACACACACYGCTGTGCCCACCTATACATATGGGGACATTCCATTGACTTCCGTTAAATTTCTACAGCCTATCCCTGAACCCCTACCCTAAAACTAACCTCACAGGTRCCTGACCCTAAACCTAACCTAAACTCAGTTCACACCTTGTTCCTAAACCAAACCCACATCCCTCCAATGGCATTTAAAACAAACAGGGACTYGGCTTTGGTCCTCATATGTACCAGTTGTCCCCACATGCAGGTGTTTTGTCTTAAAATAGTCCTCATATGTCACAAAAAAAAAAAACCTTCTACACACAGCAGAAACACACTCCCTGATGTCTTCACTCAGTCACAGAAGCTGCTGTGCTTGGATGTGACTGCACTTTCCTGGTGACTTCATTAAAGAATATATATGGTCCCATTAGGCTGTTAGAGGTCACCTTTAGTGTCTGGACTGGTTTTACTCACACCGTTCTGTTTTTTTCACTCACAAGATTCAATCATCCCTCTTTTTCTGTCTCAGCGCTCCATCCTTCCGTGATTTCTCCATCAGCCCATCGCTCTGCTCTCCTTGACCTAATTAAAGAAGAGACACCTGATCTTTTACCTTTCAAACGATGTCACTTTCAGACCACTTTATCAACATCACCTTTCTTGTATTTCTTTTTTTGCTCTCAGCCACATCTCATCCTGCCCTTTCCTCAGCTTCTCTTCACTCCCTCAGCCTGCCCTTTATTCATCTCACACTCTTCAATCCCTTCTTTCCCTTACCTTCCTGTCCTCCTCCTCCTCCTCCTCCTCCACCACCTCAGCTACCCCTCATCTCTTCTCTTCTCAGCTCCTTATTGCTCTATCAATCTCTCTGGCAGAAGATCGATATCAGCTCTGCGGCTGCTTTTCTTTCCTCACTTGCGAGCTCATCATCTGCCCTGCAGAAGAATCCGTTTTAGTGGGTTGTTGACCGCTTCCATCATGGCTTTACTGCCTGCTCTCTTTCAGCTGTTATCAAGAGAGTAAACACCCACTTGTGTTTTATTTTCCATCCTTCTTGTTTTTTTCCTGCATAATTCTGCATCAATTTGAATTATTCAACTGATATAAATTTTACATTGGCAGGAAGAGATTCCATATAAACTTACTAGTTAAAAATTATTTCATATTGTTTGCTTTTAGGGCACAAACACAGCAAATAAACTCAAATAGTCTTTATTGGCTTTAAGTCTCAGAACACTATTTTATTAAATATCACAAAACCAAAGTCAATGAAGACTCAATAACTAAAACGCAGACTTAACTATAGACTAAATGACAATGAAAATCACATTTTTTTTATCTGCAAAAGTAAAGTCAGAAACACAGGGGGGATAAGATAAGGCCAACAATGCAACAAATAAATGCAGAGGGGTAGAAGTTCAACAGAGCAGGGCTTTGGTCCCTTAGTCCAGCCTGACAAAAAAACAAAACAAAAAAAAATCCACTAAGAAATGACTGCAAGGATGGTTCTGATGTTACTTTAATTCAGACTTTCTGCTTTGATCCCTGTGTGCATTTGTTAAATCATTAAACATTTTGCAGCCTGCAGCTTCTTCATGGTGCACAAAGGAATAAAATAATATCAAGTTTATAACATTTCAGCTCTTCTTTAAACTAAAATCATGGCAGTTGAATGTGAAGTTCTTACAAAGATTTTTTTTTACCTAAAATTAAAAATAATCAAAGGCTAAATTATAATAAACTGAATAAAAAATAAACAACTTGAATAATACTGTTTGTGTATTTGATAAAATAAAATGCTGGGGCGCTGACTGATTTAATGATGATAATCTTGCAGAATGGGACAGAACTACTAATAATAGAACTTTATATGTTGTTACAGTCTGTTTTTGTCCCCAACACCATTAAGAACTAAATCAGTGAACGAGTTTCRCTTCTTACTGACAGCTAACTTAAAGTCAGGTAAACTCACAGAGATCCTCCTTTGTAGAACTGAAATCTCTGACTCTAAGCTCAACATAGGTGGTTAAACAGAAAATAACTCTGGACTATAAATACATAGAGGGAGATAAGCAACAAAAGAAGAACTGATTAGAAATTCAGAACAAGTGTGACAGGAAAAGGAAGCAAAACACACAAAGGGACCAAAAATACAAATTAAAACAGGAAGTATAATGACAAGAAACTCCATCAGTCCATTAAATTTACCCTTTTCCTTTTTGTGAGAGAGACTGAATGGTTGTTTGTCTCTCACAGTGACTTGCTGGATTTGGGCACCAKTGACCCTAAAAGAAAGAGAAATGGGTTGACTAGATACCGCAATAGCAGTAACATAATGACCCCGCAAGCAGAAATGCACCGGCACTCAGAAGTCTTTATTCCTAATAAATGTTTTGCTACTAGGTGCATCCCAGTGGTTTGGGTGGGGG
>NW_013952730.1:344808-348033 GCF_001266775.1 Austrofundulus limnaeus
GTGCAGCCGTTTTTGTTCTACGGTTGACCAAAAATCACTGAAAAAATAAATAAATAAACCGTACAAAAACAATGACTCCCTCTTACACTTTGCATGCGAGGGTCATAATGATGGATGGGTTTGGTGCATCACATWAAAACAGTTCTTGTTTGTGCTCAAAATATTTTGCACGTCAAAAATGAGTGTTTTTAATCAGATTAAAACTGCATGATAACTACAGTAAATTTACAACTATAAGATTAGTTAGCTATTCTATTTTTCTTCGTACAGTGTCAAATGTGACCATATTTTTTGTTGAATGTAGAACAGATATTGTTTTGGTCAACATTTCCTGTGTAGGGGAGAAGCTGTTGGTATAAGTCTGGCTTGGCAGCAAAAGTAGATACAGTGCCAAAATTATTTGAATGCACATCCTAGTCTCAGAAAAAATAAAATAAAACATGCAATCCACACAAAACAGGACCAGATTCATCAATGGACTGTACATTTTCTTGCCGATTCAAATAAAAAGTTTGTACAACTGTCTCATTAAAAAAAAAGCCCTCATGAAGGCAAATTGGTGGTTCAAACTATGCTGTGAACTGCTGATGCAGTTTTCTCACATCTACATGAAGCATCATGCATCATCTAGAGAAAAAACCTGTTCAGGTTCATAAAATAGCTGCCAAGTCAAAAAGTATCCACTTCTCAAAAACCATTTGCAACGTTACCTGAATGTCAAATAATTAGCAGCTCGTGAGCACTGGAGAAAATTACAACTCAAGGAAAAGAACAAAGGAAGAGCAATAATAAGCTGCACTGTTGTTGTCACCAAAGTCTAATTCATTGGTTCTTCAGCGATGAGTGTCAGAAAGTCAGACATTGTTAAAACTACAAATAAAATGTGCAAAAGTCCTGCTGTTAAAACTGATGCTGAATGTGCTGTTGATGAGAGAAACCAGTGCATCATGGGAAACAAAATGGGATCAAATAATTTGAGTAAAATCAATCAATCAATCAATCAATCAATCAATCAATCAATCAATCAATCAATCAATCAATCAATCAATCAATAAAGATAACCTCTTTCTCTTTCATTTGTTCTTTTCCTCCACTCTTGAAAAGCATTGTTGGCACATCTATCTAAATAAAATAAAAACTTGTAATGTACAAAACATCTCAAAGTATATTTATGCATAGCACGCCAACAACTTTTTATTTTCCATGTTTTCCAACAGTTTGATGGACAGCTGCTATCAAAATCACCAGGGTCAGGAATGGCATTTTAAAGCTTTCAATATGTACATATTAAGGTGCCCWCAGCGGCTGCTGAGTAGCATCCTGACCCTCAGAAATGGGCAGCAGCACATGACGTCCATGCCAAAGCAGCAGCCAGGCAGGATGCACTGCCAACCATTCCAATTACAGAGACATTAGCAAGCAGCAAGCAGCAGCTAATTTGACAAGTTGAGATGATGCCCATTCATATCCACCCTGCTTCAGTGGCCCAGGGTAAATATTTTCCTGAGCTCAGTATAAATAGAAAGACAATATTTGAACAGCTGAGAGCAGAGACAGAGTGGGCGAGGAAGAGAAGTCGGTGCAGAGGAACTAAAGGAGAGATCTTAATCCTTTATGTATACATGCAATACATATTCATAAAGTGAMTGCTCCTCATGGTGAAACTAGAGATTAGCTGCAGAGGACTAAACTGTTATCTGATGCAACCCAGGCTTCTGGAATAAACAATGAACATTGTTGAACCTGGACTTCTGGTGTTTTGATTGAAGGAAACTTGGGGATATTAGATTTGATAAACAGACAGCGACAGATGATCTTTTATTATTCCTGGACTTTGTCTACATCCACAGAAAGATGGACGTTTGGAATCATCAGGAATCTGTAAAGATTTTGCACTTTTCTGAGACTATTTTGTAAAATATCAGCATGCACATGAAATTCCAGAAATACATGAAAATCTTATATTCCTTAAAGGAATACGTTTCCTGCTGACTTTCATGCCAAACACAAAGATCACAATATGTTGAGTCATTTTGGACAGACCTTGAAACGGACACGTTGTGTCACACAATATGTTGTGTCATCATGCATGAACTGAGTGCTTTGACTATATGTTGTGGATAACTTTTACCACACCACATTTTAGCTCACTGTAAAACTCACAGGGTTATTTTTTTCTAAGATCAGTTTCTGTGGCCACCATCCTGAAGTTGATTCCAAAGGTAGGTAATTAATTACAGAAGTCAACCTGATCATGATTTCCTAAACGTTTACATTCATAAGTTATGTAGTATTTTGCTAATGGTACATATTGTCTGACACATAAACATGATAAATCCTCCTTTTCCCTAAACTGTGAACAAAATTGTTCCATAAAAATGTACAATTTAACTCATTATGTCTCAGTTTAAGCTWGCTGTGTTTGACGAAAAAAAAAATTCTTAATCTCATAATGGCACAAAATTAAAAAAATAACCCCTCTTTGTAGCTTACCAGCGATTTTGAATTTGCATAATAGTCTGTTTAAACAATTTGATTGGTTGTCTTCTTTCCACTGACACCTCTTTTAACCAACTGGGTTCATCTAGACTCTCCAGAGCACAAAATGTCTGGAAAGCTCCTCATGTCCCGCCCATACATGGTACATGTGATWGATTGACTAGAATAGGCCAATCAGCTCTAAGMTTTATTCTGACACCAGAGCTGTGTAGCCAATCAAGTTACCTTTATATGTACAGTTTTTGGAAATTTAAAGAAAATTAATGGTCATAGTGTATTTTATACCAGTTACAGTTACAAAAAGTTTGACTGCTGAAGTAAAAAATTCAAATTGACAGCTTCATATAGAGACTAGGATTGTGAATTTACTCCAGAAGTTCTGCAGTACTTAATTTAATTTGGGTTAGGGTTAGGCCCACAGGTTAACAGGAGAATGGAACACTGAGGTCAGATGGTAAAATTAGAAAACCAAGTAAAAACATCTTTAACAAAAAAAAAGTCACTTCAGTGTAATGATGTTCAGGTCTTTTATCTCTGCTGTAAGATACTGTATGTTGCATTTTGTCCCATCAGATTATTGGATGAGATGATGTGCAGCAACAAGCAGAGTTTTACTCAGGTTTTGTACCCATTGGGCCTCATGCAAGAACATGTTCGTATTCTTATCCTAAATTTCTCTTACTTTTGTTCGTACAAAGGGTTCGTACGAACATGTCACGTCAGATT
>NW_013952730.1:348043-356276 GCF_001266775.1 Austrofundulus limnaeus
CACACACACACACACACACACACACACACACACACACACACACACACACACACACACACACACACACCTAGAAAAAGAGGTGTTTTCTTGGTAACACAGACAGGTGTCAGTGAGAGGAGCAGAGTGAAGGAAAGTAGAAAGAAATCTGAAACAGAGATGTCAAAAAGATGGCAGGTGGCTGAGAAGTGAATGAAAACCCTTCAGTTATGGGTCAGTGACCCACAAACTGACACAAACACCTACTGACCCACACAAACATAGTTGAGATTTCTGTTGTCAGTGCCTGTTAACAGGTAGTACAAAGGACCTAACACTCACCTTTGTAACAACAGAAAGAGTTCAGTCTTATTTAAGCATGGATTGTTGCTGAAGTCTGAAGTTGACCTAAAGTGAACACCAGCATTATTCAGTTTTGTTTTACCTAAAACCAGTGGTCATTAATAAAAAAAAAGAGGACATGGGACTCATGGGTGATGCAAACATCATAAACCAAGAAGAAAAAGAGGATTGGAGTAAAGAATGGAGACAGTGAAAGGTGATGGATGGTTTTCTTGAACCCAGAAATCTTCCTAAAATCTAAAGAGCTTTTATCATTTTGGTAGGCAGTGAAGACATTTTGCATATGTAACACATGTGTGCAAAAATAATGAATATAATGAATGTAGCCTTATACGTATTTGTTGAACAGTTACAGAAAAGATCAAGCGGGGTTAGGGGACCCTAAAAGTATGTTAGTAAATGTGTTTTTTATCGCATTTTTCTAACTACCAAGACATAAAAAGAGTAGAGGAAAACACTGTATTTCACACCAAAACAAAGTAAGAATGGCTTGTTATGTTTCACAAAAGATTGAAAAGTTTTTCTTCAAATAAGTTGTGTTAAACGTTTTTGGTGATCACAAAGAAAGAGAGCAATAAGTGGAAGTATGGAAAGCCAAATAGGTCATAAACTGTATKCTTTGAAGTGGAAAGCTATTTGTGCATTTATCACAAGGGTAATTTTCCCACACTAGTTCACCGCCTACAGAACAACTGTAGTAATAAAACRAAACAAAACAAAAGCTAATAATACAAGTTTTGCTGTAAATTAGCACCAAATTAATAAGGTACACTAAAGTATACAAAAGAATAAAAGTTAAAATCTTATATCAGTATAAATACTGATTTAAACCCAGCTACAGTAAACTCACCTATTATATTACAATATGGAACTCTAATTAGTAAATTTAATCTGAGGAAGCCAGACTGTGTCAAATTCATCACTTTGACGCAAACCTATATTCTAACCCCCAGTTTACACTACTTGTGTTCCGTCTCCGCTCAGGTCCGACCTCTGCAGCAAATACGCACCCATTATAATCAATGAGAGTGTTTACACTGGCTGCGCAGGGCGGYGGTGARCGGACGGCGATCCATCAAAATTAGAACAGATCCTATTTTTGCTGGACACCGGAGCTGCGCCGGAGTCAATTTTTAAAGATTACGTCGCACCAACAGGAAAAGAAACGAGCACAACATCCGTATTTTCAAAATAAGACACTTTTAGGCTGGATAATTTGTCGGAATAATGTCGAAATTGCAGCTATATTAATAAATATACGGATATATTTCTACACAAATGCTGTCAGAATGTATTGTTCTGTTTGGGAAGCAGATGGAAACATGTAACATGAAGCATATGTGYACACACACGATACACATGGATTTTATTTTGAAATCAGAAGTTTCAGAAAGCTGACAGCAAGACAGTTTCAACATAGATACCAAAAGCCTTTATATCATTGTTTTCAGCTGTGTTTGGAGTTAGTCTTTCACAGAATTAATTATTTTTTGCTGTGACTTCCACACTTATCACTGAATTTATTGCGCGATCTGCTTCCTGCACGTCTGTCAGACTGGAGCGGAGCGGAGATAATGTAAACTGGACTTGAAACGGTGCAGCTGCGACCTGCACAGCAGAGCGGAGATGGAACGCAAGTAATGTAAATTAAGGATAAACATCATAGAGCTGACCGTGAAAGGAATTAAAGGAGTGATGAATAAAGTAGCTATTGTTCCAGGTGTAGTTTCTATTGGAAGAAAAACAAAGTTGAAAACAAGTTAATAGCAACAGTTACTGCAAACACAAGCATGCAGTGTACAGAAAGTAAAGACTAGTGTGTGGCTTATGAGGAAATTTAGTTAAATCCWGTAGTTCTAGATCTAGATCTATAATATAAAATAGAACCAACTAGCATTTGGATTTTTTTTTCTTTTTTGTCAAACCCATATTGATTTTGTGACCTTAAAACCATGGCATATATTAAACAGTTACTTTGGAGTAACATAAATCTTACATTTATGTATAGCCTACACTTGCTGCATCAAGAAGAAGACAAAATGTGCAGGTACAAAGAATATGTTTGTCCTTGCATGCAGTGGTGTGTAAATTTTCATACCAGATGGATTTTTTTGCTTCAGATGTTTCGTCTCAGACAGATGAATTTTGTAAATTTAAACTAACAAGACAATATCGTTTGCAGAGTTGAAATGACTGGAGTTTCCACACTAACAGGGATCCAGACTGATTAATCATGTTTCCAGATTAGTTGAAAATAAACATTTTATTCGCTTAATTTGCTGGTTTCACAGATGGGTTGGTTCATTCCTGTGCAGCCCACCCTGACTTGATGCCTGCCAGTTTGTGCTGCCAGCRTAGCCAAAACCCAGGTCCAAACCACAGGCCCCCACTGGCCCCTGCAATGGAAAGCAGATGGCTGTTTCTGTGACGGCAGCCGGCTGCAGTCAGCAGTCCAAGAGAGGAAACTTCTCATTCGGTGTCATCCATCATCGGGGCAGGCGGTGGGATGGAGGGGAGTGTGGAGGAAAGACAGAGTAGCGCCCGACACCCAGCGTCTGGCCTCTTTCAAACGTCTTCACATGGCACATTTAGGGCTCACACTTGCATGTAAAACACACACACATATACCCGTGGAGAGGGATTCTTGCTCACACCCCTGCACAGCCCACACACTCACAGAGCAGTAAATGTATTTTGGCTCGCATTCCTGCTACATGCCTTTCWTTAGTGGTATTATTTCTTTCAGCGTTTGGTCAATTGTGAAAAGGCTGTTTCTGGTCGACTTTTCCTCTTGACAGAGACTCAGTGAGGGTTACGGTAAGTGTTGACTGTTTCTGATCCTCTTTCACGTGTACCGTTTGTGGTTCATCAGGATTAGGTTTAGAGAGAAAAAGGAAAGGAAGAAAGACAAGGTAAAAAGGGTGGAAAAAGGGGGCGATGGAGCATAGTGAGTAATGTACCTGACAGCTAGGGATCATTAATCACTGTCAGACTAGAAAGGAAAGGAGGGAGGACGAAGCAGAGGAGGTGGGGGTGGCATTTGACGCGGCAACACACACACAMAAAGACCCAAGCTTTCTCTCAAACACACTCTCAGCGTCACACACTTTTACAAACCTCTCGCATCCCCATCTCTCCGTTCACTTCAATTATTCCACCTGACAGAACAGTTTTCCCAAAATGTCAAAATAGGACTGAATGACTAATGATCCAATGAGAAACAAGCAACAGAATACGCACACACTAATACACACACAAAAAAAGACTGTCATGTTTGTGAGTCGCTCGCACTAATAGGGGCTACGGAGGGTTTGACTCTGCGCTGCAGGCCACCATTGCACAGCAAGCATGGCCATTCACTGATTGTCAAGACGCCCTGCAGCATGAGGCGACGACAAAGAGCCACAGAATGGGAAGCTTTCACAAAGAGATGAAGGGGACACAGTGACTTCAAGTCTTAAACATGCAGGCCTGCACAAAAACACAGACAAACCACACACATCCTTCTTCCCTCATCCCGCCCTCCTTCCTTCATGTGGTGGGACAGCAGCTGGCCTGTTCGAATGTCAGTCACACTGATGAATCTACTCAGCTGTGTCCAAATACTGTCTCCCTACCTGACTGTGTCTTTCTCTGTTTTCCATTTCAGTTGAGTCAAAGTATTTTACAAGCTTCTGATGTTTCCCTTGGAACGCCAAAACATAGCTAGACTGTAACAACAAAGAACTGGATGAAAAGTGAACAAAATTTCCCTGTCATTATACACTGTTGAGTGAAAGCAACCTTAGTTTCACCAGCTATTAAGCAAACATTCACATTTTGACAGTACTTAGATTTTCCTGAAATGCAACCAAACTGCTTAATTTCAATTCAGTGAACAAATCCAGAACATTTAGTTGTTACATGCTGCAGTAAAATGATAAGCCTTTTGCTATCACCAATTCACCAATGGGTTTGTAGAATGCTGCTTGGAAGCATTTAGTTTTTGTCATTTTGGCTTTTTGTAGCCAAAGGTGGCAGGCAGCTGTGTAAAAAACTGAGAACATTATAGGATTGACATCAAAGAAAAAAAWATACAGTTAATCTGGGTTTTAATGCCCTTTGATAAGAAGACAAATATAAATAAATGGCAAGGCTGTGCAAAGATACTGCTGAGATATTCCAGAACATAATAGCGGGATGTAAGATACAGGCAAAGCACACAAAGAACACCAGAACCAAGGGGATGTAATAGTAGGAACTAGGCCTGGGCAATTATTTGATCGTGGTTATTGATCGAGAAAAAATTCAGGTCGATCGCGGTGATCGGCTGTGAACCTCTTACTCGATCAAACGTAGCGGAAATGTGCGTGACAACAGCCAATCARAATCCACCTCCTGCTCCACTTCCGTTTATAAGTTGCTAATGAAACACTGACGAAATCGCAGAATTAACCAATGTAATCCAGGAGCGTCTACACAGGCGTTATGGAATGGTACATTTATCCCTCCGGGGGTGTAAAGGTACAGTCTGTGTTTTAATATTGATGTTGTATAGTTATATCCACCACAATCTAAACTAAATGTTTAAAATAAATTCTATTTAAATAAAAYGGACAACTTTATTATTTTTTAAACAAAAAATATATAGGTAATCAGCGTGCACCCCCCCGTATTTTAAGAAGTTGGTTTGTTCCGATGTTTTGTATGTCCTGGTGTGTGAAGAAGGGTGACTCCATTATATTTTCTACTAACTACTGAGAGTTCGATATTAACTCTGAGTGTTAAATTTACACTCTCAATTTCATGGTGTATTGACACCTTGTGGTGTCTGTAAACCTTTATAACACCACAATTTCCTTTGTTAATAATAATAATAATAATAACACACCGCTGGTGTTACTGTTAACACTATATTTGAACACTAACACTATATTTATGTTAATGTGACACCAAGAATTGTTGAATATTAAACACYGGTTGGTGTTAAATTAACAAAAAAATGAGTGCTAAAATTTAACACTTTCACAAATGTTATTTTAACACAGCGAGTGTGGACACATATAGACACTTTGTTGGTGTTAAAATTAACACTGTGGGTGTTAAATTCACATTGGCATTTTTGCTGTGTGTAAAAYGCTGAATCTCACAGAGTTCGCTTATGTGGGTGAGTTTTTGAGGTATTTTGGCCGCTGGTTCTTGCTGTACCTGCTGTTACCTGCTAACAAGCATGCAGGGTGAGCCGTGAGCTCCCCTCCCGAAGGAGGGGGGAAAAAGAAAAGAGAGCTGCGATGTGCGGCTCACTAAAACAAAAGCATCCTCTAAAAATATGAAGCAGTCTTAGGTTAACGTTTAGGACAGAACAATGTCCCAGCGGTTCTTCGTTTAACTGGAGAAGAACTTTTCTGTAAGTTTTATCAGCACACGATGGGCTGGACGCAAYGTGAAGACCACTTCCTCTGAGTCTCATCACAAACAGCTGCTGAGAGACACTGCAAACTCCTGAACAAAAGTAATGAGCTTTCGATCCTCAGTCACTTTTGAAAAAAAATCGTGATATTAATCGAAATCAGACGATATGAAAACAATTATCATAATCTTTTTTTTGGCACATCGCCCAGCCCTAACAGGAATGTCTGTACTGAGTATAGACTGAAGGTCCCACAGTCAAAGTGAGGGACTCCACCAAGAGTGGTGGTAAATGAAAGAGATACAATACTGTTGGACTTTCAGATCAAGACAAACAAGTAAAGACTAGCCACCAGAACAGAAAYAGAAGGAAATGGTGATACATGGAGCAGTCCCAAACAACTGTAACGTGAGGATGAAAGAATGAATGGATCCCAAGGAATACCAAGTGTTAAAGGAGGAAATAGAGAAGTTATGAAGCATCAAGGCCTCAGTTATACCAGTGGTCATCGAAGTGGTTGAGCTGTGACCCCTGTTCTAGAAAGATGAGATTCACTGGCAAGACATTGATAGACTTTCTGAGAAATCCTTTTCAGTTGTATCTAGTATGCTTTATCAATRTTTGGTCATACTACCCCCATCAGTGGTGTCCAATCCTGGTCCTCAAGGACTGCTATTCTTCATATTTTAGTTGTTTCTCTGATTTTCAGCAGATCTTCATGCAATTTATGARTGTAGTTGGAGAGGACATGTGAGCTGTTGAAGTRAGGACAGAATAGGATGGAGGAGGATGACACACTATGACTAATCCTGAAGAGGAAAATGTCAGAAGAAGAAGGGTTTCCCAAGGCAGATTGGTCACAAGTGACAAGCCAGACAAAGAGTGATTTGTTGTGYCTGATRACACCACTGGCAGAGGTCAACAACACCCCACTTTCACTTTACACTGTGTTGGTAAAGTGCCACTTCACTTCCCCCAACTGTCTGACAGTTTGCAGAATCTTCTTGGAGCTGATCAAGGGTCTCTATCTAAGGTCTCACTAATCTCCTCCCACATTTACRCCTTTTCTGAAACCACAACCAGGGCTACAGCTCAGCTGGTCCACAGGCACCCCTCAGCTACCTCTATGAGGACTCCTTTAGATTGACAGCCTCCCTCACCTGGGGTGTCTGCCATGAGAGTCATCAAAGACCTTGTGACCACAGATTAGGGCCTCCACCTCAACAGTGGAGGCCCACATTTGGCACAAACATGGTTCACTCGGACTCTTTGTCCACATCCAAGGTTTGGGATGCTGTTGAAAATCTGTCAGAGGTGAGAGGTGTGATCTGTAGAGTTCTTCTGCCAGGTTTTTAAACACTCACAAGTTTGGTCCATCAAGTCTCTCTGGCATCTTCCCTAACAATCTGATTCACATCACCACCAGGTGGTAATTAGATAACTGACAAGTATTCCACTGACGATTCAGAAATTCAGCTACGACACAGGAGWATAAAAAAGTATAAAAATGTTTTATTTAGAAGAAAAATTAGAACTTGTTGGGAATCAGATCACCACTGGTAGCAAGGAAGTTGGTGATTCAGGGACGAGTGTTTCCACTTTTTCTGCAGAAAAAAAATAGTTGTGGCTACTTTCTGCGCACATGTTGAGCATCTTCAGAGATGATTTAAAGAGGTGAACATGCAACATGAAAACAGAAATAAGTAAAAGAGAGCAAGATCAGAGAACACAAACTATCTTCCTGGGTGGCATCGCTGATTCAACAGYAGACAGACCCAGAGCTGGATCATCTGTCTTCATTATGGTCTCCCTACAAACCATCTACATTTTTCTGTACTTCTTTGYTGCCCACATGCTCATAAAGCTAGCTTTTCCATGCTGCTTTTGGCTACAGGATGGAGAGAAACATCTTGAGAGGTGTGTTGTGGGTGGTCAAACCAATGCATAGTGACACACATACACATGAACCACATACTATCTAGTTTCAAGAGTGTCTGCCACAGAACAGCTATTCTTACCAGAATTATACATTTGCAGCTTTTKATTTCAGCTGAATAAATGCTGTGGAAGGAAAACTCTCATCTGGGATGTCTGCACTTCCAATGAGTCCTCCCTCTGGTTCAGAGGTCAGTGGGAAGTGTTTGTCCTGCACATTTCACTCAATCTCTMTTTTGAATAAATGGACTTGTGTGTTGCACAGTTATTACAATCTGCTTCTACACTGGGTGATGAACTGTTCGGTTTCAGTAAACCTCATTCATCCATTTTCTGAGGCTAATCGCTTGAAATCTACAAAACATAGCAAACCTCAGTGTTCTGCAGGTGTTCTGCTACAACTTGGTATTGCTTGATATTGTGAAAAAAAAACAGCTTTACCTTCCTAATACATAAGAGGACAAAACTTTAACATCTGCTTACAAATACAGAGAAAAAATATCTAAAAACACACATTTTTCATCAATTTTACCAATTTAAATAAATATTTTATTTTCGAAAACACAGAGT
>NW_013952730.1:357966-359627 GCF_001266775.1 Austrofundulus limnaeus
GAGTATTGATGCATGTTTTGTAAAAAGAAATGCCTTAAAGTTGACTGAAATAAAAATAATTAGATGTCTTATTAGTTTAGTGGGTTAAAGTTTTGATGACTTTTTCATAGCTTTCCTGTTAATAAGTTTGAGCCTTTTTTTTTGTAAATTGATGTACTTGTTCTGCTGACCTTTCAYAGTTTTCAATATAACTGAGAATGAAATGTTTGCACTTGTTTCACTCATGTAACCTGGCTGAATAGCTGTTAGGCTTTCGGCAACTTGTAATCATGCTGAGACAGTATTTGATTTACATAAGCAACACAATTATGATTTAAATAAATCTTTTCACATGCTGCTTGTTCTAACATTGAGTGCTTTGCTGATAGAAAGACAGCTAGAGGAGAGTTTTTTGTATTGTTTGGGACATATACATGGTGGTGTTTCATATAATGTAATGYTAGAATCAGCTGTGCCAAGAGATCAAAGATATTGAACTGGGTCTGAATATTTTATTTGCATTATTACTAAAGTCCATTTATTAATTTGTTATCTAATAACAAAAACAAAATAAAGTATCAGGCTTCTCCCCTGTTTTCCTTCCTTTTCTTCCTCTTATCACCATTTTCCCTTCTTATACTGGTGAGAATGTGATTGTCTTCCCTGCTGGTGTTGCTACTTTCTGGATCAGCAGTTGTCTCAGCTGCAATCAGTCACTGCTGATTTTGTCACTGCCAATATAAGGTTGATCTGAGACATTTTTCTTTACTGAACTGTTGGATGGCATGWGGTGGTCATTAGTCAGTCATTCATTAAGTGTCCTTTGTGATGTATTCCAYAAGTTAACTTCTGAATTGTTTACCCGTGTTTTCCAATGTCTCCCTGTTTCGAGGTCAAGGTCTGCAAACGTTTCTTCTGGACTTGTTCCAAACATTCAGAAGCYTCAGATGAGAATCAACTCCTCTCCTAAAGAGCAAGAAAAGTATGATCGGCTTAATACATCTACTTCTGGCCTAGTCCACATCTGGATATCTGGGAAACCAAGTAGGTTTTTRTGTGATTTGGCCTTTCATCCACTTGTGAACTGTTTAATACCATTAAAACAATTAATAAYATAAACTCAGACCAAAGTAGAGAATTCTCCTCTTTTGTGTTTTCGTGTGGACATTGTAAACTGGAGGTTTAGAAGTGTGCACATCACAGTGTGTAACAGATAATGTGGTGCTGACATCACATATGCGACCATTGTTGTTTTTTGGCCATGGAAAAAAAATGGCCGCTGTCAGAGAGGTGCTGATTTTTACATTGGTTCAGACACTTTTTACTTGTTTGTTTTTACCAACCCAACTACAATGAGTTGAAAAGGAGAAAGAGTGCTTGGAGGTCAGCTGTTTTACACCAACAATCCCTTCTGATACGGAAGCACAATGGGCCTCAATCAAGAACATGTTTGTATTCTTAGCCTAAATTTCTCCTGCTTTTGTTTGTATGAAGGGTTCGTGCGAACATCCCATGTCAGATTCAACAAACTCTTCTATCTTCAGGAAAAGGGTGTAAATGAGCTGCGTAAACTGAGGAATGCGTATCCAGGTGCTCGTGCACGCGGAGAGATTATTTACATAATTACCACCCCAAAAAACACCATATAAGGATATACATTTCCTGCCACACATACCAGGAAG
>NW_013952730.1:359677-363187 GCF_001266775.1 Austrofundulus limnaeus
GGAAATATGTCACTACGTCACACAGTGGAGTCTCTCTGATTGGTTGATGCTGCGCGTCGAGCTGAAAAAGTTCAGATTTTCTAACTTCAGCAGTTTGCACCTCAAGCATGTCGAACGCTCAGATCGTTCAAATCGCGCTGCTCTAATCGCGCTTGAGGCGCCGCAGAACTTCCCGACGCTGATTGAAGCGCGTCCACCATAGACTTTGTATGTAAACCTGCTGCTCCTGATGCTGAAATCGCGTTCGGTGTGAACGCAGCATTAAATCTTGACACAAAATAGATTCTTAAGAACTGCTTCTTCATTATTTTGTTAGAATCAACAAAGAAAATGCATTCAGTTTATTTTACACATCTGTAGTTCAAAACAAAACACTTTACACTGAGAGAACTGTCAGAGTTCCTTCTGAGGAAGCACTTAGTGACAGAGGAGAGAAATAAAATGCAGAAGAGGTTAAAACCTCTAGTAGAGGAGAGGATGCCCATCTGTCTTGACAGAAAGGTGTGAGGCAGACAACAAGAGAAAAATGTAAGATAGATGGAGAGAAAGAGACAGAATGTGAAATGGCAGAGAGGTGCGWGGTGCATTGTGGGAGTTTCCCCCTTAACTTTAATACCAGCTTTGTTAAGGGATTTTTCAGCCAAATTTCATCTAGCACTAAATAAAAGCTATATTGGCAGATTTTTTGTTTTGGTTTTTGAGAAGGGGATCTCTAGACACTAAGTGAGAGATTCTTGTTGTTTGGGAGGAGTTTGTCTAAGACATGATTRGTCTGTTTGACTTTTGTGGGCGTGGTTTGTTTAGGATGTTATTGGTCAGATTTACTATAGGGTGAGGTTTGAAGAACGACTGCTGGGGAGACATGTAAATCAAATTAAATGGCCAGAACTGTCCAACCTTCCATTATATTTTACCCATTTCTACCTTTCAGGGTCACAGGGGTCACTGGTGTCTATGTCCAGCAATCATTGTACGAGGGGCGGGGTACACCTTGGACAGGTCACAAGTYCATCACAGGGCCACACATWGAGGCAAACAACCAATCACTCTCTCACTCACACATAGGGACAATTTAGWGTTTTTTAAATTTAGCCTAACATTCATGTTTTTGGTTTGTGGGATGAAACCAAWGTGCCCGGRGAAAACCCACGCAGGGAGAACAAGCAAACTCCACCCACACAAAAGAACTTCACCAATCACAGATAGGACATACTCTGTACTGCAAAAACTCTACTTGTTTTTCTGCATCATTCAGAGATGGAATGTTCACAACTGTGGTGGTATCACACACATCTAGAGACTTGTTTTATGTCTTAATCAACAAAACAATCAATCTTAGTTCTCACCTCAACCTTTTTTAATACTTACACTTACTTCTTGCAGYGTATTTTAATGCACTGTTGTTGCAACAGTTATAAACGACTTTGCGAGAGAATGCACAGTATTGAGAGGCAATACTATTGCATGGGAAGGCAAAAGAAAAACAAACCCCATGTGGCTCCGTAGTTAACCACTTCTGCACTTGTTTTTTTCTTTTAATAATTGACTGCATGACATGTATTTCAATCACCATTTTCTGAGGAAATTTAGGTTTTAATTCCTAATTAATTCAGTGCTCAAAGCACATGTTTTGCAAATGTATTAATTATAGATAAAATTATAATAAGTCAGGAGGTTTGATGAAATGGTTCAAGATGATTTGTTTTTTTCTTCAAAACATTTTAGTTGTATCTAGTAAATATTGTGAAAATATAAATTATACAGCATTTATGTCAGATATGGTGTTTGTAAATATGTAAATGTTTGTTTTACTTAATATTAGGTTGTTTTGCTAAAATGAAAATCACTATATGAGTTTAAAAATGACAGCATAAACATTTTTTAATTTAGACCTTTTTAATTATTTTTGCTTTAATGTCAGACAATAAAAAGTAAGTAAAAAATAGTACCTGTGCTTTGTGGACACTCAGCCAGCTGCAGCACTTAAAGCTGTATTAATTGAGAAAAACAGCCTGTCATCTTGAGGACTAACAGATTGTTATGTTCTTCCTCCTGGGCTGAAAACACTTTTTGAATTCTGACAGTCTCACCTGACTGAGAAGAAACTTGTGTTGGATTGTGTTGCTTTTTGTTCTTCAGTCAGATTTGAYGATTATCTGTATTTCTGAGTAATTTGAACCTCAGTGTGTCATCCTAAAGCTCAGCTTCAGATGGTGGGGCTTTAAAAATACATTGTATGAGCTGGCTAGCTGCAATGCTAACAAGTAATGACAAAAAGCTTCCACAAGGGGATATCACACTTTTTTTTTTGGCAAAAATGAAATTTAGTTGTTGTTGTTGCCACTGAGATTTCGTGCATTTCTTATTCGCCCTACTGAGTGACAAAAAAATYGGACGTCTTTTTCCTGGTCGAGTGTGAACAGGCTGAAGACGAGGCGGGTCATAAAGGATCAGAGTTCCACCCTCTGCCCTCCTACAGCTCCTATAAGTATATGAACAACAATAATGATGGCTGGCTCAGTGTTGTGTTGGGTGTAGATTCCACAGAGGAAAAACTCTTTTTTTGTTAACAGTGGTGATGGAAAAAAGACGTGAACTTCAGCTGCTTGCTCATGTTCAATAGAATCAAACCAGCTGCTCTTCTATCTCTTTTAACTGGCTTCAGACAAAAAAACAAAATGATGTGCAGAAGGAAGATCAGTGCTGCTTTGCTTCTCATAAACGAACACACCCACAAAGTTCTAACTAATCACATGTTCCGAACCGCAAGGCCCGCATCGCAGAGTTCTGACTGGGGGCAATGCACACGATGACCGTCACCGGGGGATAGCAGCAGGAGAAAGTTGCATTAGCTTTATTTTAAGAATGACTAATTCCAACTACACTTGTAGAAAAATGAATATTTGAACATACAACACGAGGTAAGAACTATGAACTAACAAGAGTCAACACCTGAAACATATTTATCTAAACTATTTTAAATTGTTTTTTTACTGTGGGCGATATCCTATTTGTCTGCAGACGACAGGACTTCATTTTTTTTTACTGGAACCAGTATGCAGGATCGTTGGTCTTGTTTCAACTTCAACTTTTGGGTTCCCTAGCGATGTCTAATGTTCCTTATAAGGGTCAATGGCATTTGCCTTCCTGATAACACTAAAACTTCTGCAATCAAACTCAACAGTACTTGTTGCTTAGTTGATGARAGCCTTGAAATAATGACATCATTGGTCCATTTGATAGCCGCTGGGTGTAAAACAATCTAACATGTACCTCTAAAACCACACTATCACACAATGAAGACAAACCCACTAAAATGCACATCTCAGTGTGGCTGTTGTTGCTGTGAGCAATTACAGCACCTTATCTAACAGCCCCAATAATGAGGTTACACAGAAAGCAACTTCAATCATGTCGATGTAATGAGAATAGGGCCCGTGTCTTGTGTCCTGAGGTTGAGGACAGAGACGAGGACACACACACACACACACACACACACACACACACACA
>NW_013952730.1:365778-370449 GCF_001266775.1 Austrofundulus limnaeus
CACACACACACACACACACACACACACACACACACACACACACACACACACACACACACAAACATATACCCAGTTTTCTTATCTGCCCCACCTCACATCTCTGCCTGACATTCAGGGGAAATTGCATTCAGGCTGGAAGTGTGATGCAGTGTAAGAATGACTGTGAGGCTCTACCCCTCGTGCTCTCTTCTTCCATCCCTCCGCCCCCTCTTCATGTTCTCCAACAAACCCCACTACCACTTCTGACAGGCTGTTTGATTTATGACTCCAATTCCCGAGTGCAGACACATAGACACAGGCCACACTCTCAAACTATATGTATTTTAGTTCTTCTCACCAACCCTCCCAACTCCTTGGCTTCACTTTCCTCTCTCTTTTTGTCTGTCTCTATCAGTTTCTCTGTTTCACTTTCTTTCTCTATCCCTCCCTCTTACACGCAGTCACGCACACACAAACACATTTTGTGTGCGGTGATTGATTATCTTTGCAGGACTGTCTGGTGTATTTTTGATCCTTTTGAAATTTAATCTCTGTGAGCAGTACAAGAAATGTCTTATCACACACACACACACGCACACACATGCTTCACCCCACCCCCTACACACGCACACATGCATGAAAAGTGTGAAAGCCAAGCTGAGCAGTAGTGTAGGGATTTTTTGCGCCATATTTCAATATGTACTGTATACACAAAGGACTTAATCAAAAGTTAGAGCACAAATAAGTGCAGAATAACTTCCCAAAATCTGGTTTTAGTTTTAAGGACAAGATGAAGTTAGACACAAAATTCAAGACTTTTGGCTTTAAAATCAGCTCCATTGTTGTGGTTTTTTGGGCACAAAAGTGTGCAGAATGAGTTGCTCTATAATCGTTTCTGAAATTTTTGTGTCTGGACTCCACACTGAGACATCATCACAAGCAAGTTTTTTAAAAATCTTCCTTTTGGAAAGCATATTTTASAAGCTTTATTTTATAGAAGTCTCTTTAAAAACATTTCTTTGGTTCAATAAAAATAGTTGGAGTAGTGTAGGCAGGTCCTTAGTTAAAATAAACCAGTACAATCCCTAAGCAAGCAATCGGTCTGTCCGTTTTTTTCCACTTATCCGGGGTTGGGTCGCGGGGGCAGCAGCCTAAGCAGAGAGACCCAGACTTCCCTCTCCCCAGCCACTTGGRCCAAGGTGTTCCCAAGCCAGCTGAGAAACATAGTCCCTCCAGTGTGTCCTGGGTCTTCCTCKGGGSCTCCTCYCRGTGGGACRTGCCCGGAACACCACACCAGGGAGRCRTCCAGGAGGCATCCTAACCAGATGCTCGAGCCACCTCAACTGGCTCCTCTCGACGTGGAGGAGCAGCGGCTCTACTCTGAGTCCCTCCTGGATGACTGAGCTTCTCACCCTATCTCTAAGGGAGAGTCCAGACACCCTGGGGAGGAAACTCATTTTGGCTGCTTGTATCCGCGATCTCATTCTTTCAGTCACTACCCAAAGCTTGTGACCATAGATGAGGGTAGGAACGTAGACCGACCGGTTTACCGAGAACTTCACCTTCTGGCGCAGCTCTAAAACAGGGCTATTTTACCAAATTGTCCGGGGGGTGGGGGTGGGGGGCAGTTACTCAAAGCCAATAACCCAAGAATCAAACAAGTAATATTATACTTCACCTATTTAATTTAGTCTGTTTTGTTGCAGGGAATCATAAATATAAGGGTTCTCGTTGACAGCAGTGACCTTGAGTTTGACACGTGACAAAGGGTGTTGCAAAACGTCCAATCCCATTGTCTGGAAGGCAGGTGCAGATGTCATGGGGTTTAGTAACGCTTGGTTACAACAGAACAATCCTCCCTTGGTCTGACTGTCACAGGAGACTGGAACTGTCATGATGTGTTTTGGTGCCCTTGTGTTGGTAGAGCCATGYTTCCCTGCACTGTTCTATCCATTACCAGGTATAAATAACCACAGAATATGATTTTTGTCAATCTGTGTCAACTTTCAAATCACAGTGTAGGAATTCCTGAAAGCAGACCCTGTTTTAATATCTGTTGGACCATAAGTTCACAAAATGAGAGCATCATGTTACACTGCAGACTCGGTGCAATTWAGCAATACGTGACAACAAATTTATGGTTTTGGAAAGTCATTAAGAAAATACAATAAATCAAGCAAAAATTAGGGTCATTTTCTCTTACCGTTCATWCTTGTTCATGTAATAGGAAATGTGACTCATAATGGACAAAATGTGAACGTTCAAATGTCACTTGAATGTTTATGCCCGTAAACCAAAATCCTTTAAATATAAAATTTATCTCACATTATGTCCTTTTATGTCCTTTTCAGTATGCATTTGTGTCAGTTTCTAAGATAAGCAAGGACAAATGAATCTAGACAGCAATAACACATACAATCATCTAAGGCAACCTCAGATATGTGAGCTGAATATTTCCAGCCTATCCCATCCAGCTGGTTCACCACAGTTCGACTCAGACACACTTTCCCATGGTACTCTGATGAAATCCACCCAGTCTAAAGGCTTAATTAGATGGGTGCTTGTCTGTTTAAACAGTGTGAGACTGCTTTTAAGCCGCTTTATCACACAGTTAATCAAACAACTGTCATTTCCATTATGTTGATGGAATGACAACAATAAGCCTTTACTGTAGGAGGAAGCTAAATATGACCATTTTAAATTACTCTTGACAGGGAGATAAACATGAAAGACAAAAGGAAAATTAATAAGATGTGTAAACGAATACAGTAACGTGTTTGTTGAAGCACTGCCTTGCTGTAAAGAAAATGTTGACTTTGATTCCAGTCCAACAAGGCTGCATCGTTCTGGCTTGTTCAGTTTGAACAGACGTCATGGTGGCTTTGTATTTTTATTCAGTGTGTTTTAAATAAGAACTAATTCCACATCAATTTCTTCAGTTTGTGAAGGTTTTCAGTAGTGCTGGGTGGAATGAGCAACATTTTATATTACAGTATTTTAACAATTATCTGTGTTATGTTATTCAACTTTATTTTTCTTTTTATCACAGCTCAGCTCATGTGAAAATGTAAAAAAAAGCTGCTTATTGATCAGCAAACCACAGTCAGCTTAAGTTACTCTCTTTCTGCAACACAGAATTTATTTCTTGGCTTTTTACTTTTACTGAATCACTGTTTATGTCACGATTTTCCTCCTCTATCTTTTTTCCCTTCCCTGGTTGTAGACATCAGTCGCATACTTTGGTGAAGCCAAGTTTGTGGCTTTTGATGGATTATGCTGGGCCCTTAGAGTTAGCTCTTTCAAAAACTTTTTAAAATTGTTAGTTTGAGTATTTTGTTTTGGATTAATTTAACAAATAACGTCTCGTCATGAAGCAACCAGATCTGAATGGTCATTTTCTTRTTTAGTCTGCATCTCATCAATGTTGTGTTTATTATCATTGTGTCACATTAGAGTAACTTATTACATATTCTACAATAAAACCAACAGCAAACCTTGACCCAACTTTTGAATGGACGTCTGGCTGTCATGAGAGATTGTTTGTAAATAGAAAAATATAAAAAATTGTACTTTTTTAACTAAGTAAGTACTACTTACATTGTAATAAAATCCTGATCAGTCAACTTTGAGTGATATTCTGTCTAATATTTGTGAAGTTGTTACAATATCAGCTGTGACATCTTTGCAGAGAGTATGAAGAGGCAAAAGGTCCTAGTCCAGGATAGCCTATAGGCTAGCAAGATAAATACAATTTTAATCACTTTTAGGGCTACAATATAATTCTTTCTCAAAAATGACATACTACTGTGGAAAAGCTGTAGATTAACTAGAGCACTCGGAGAGTGCAAACCTCAGCCAAGGCCAATTTCCCCCATCCTGTAAGAGTAAATGCGCAAAAGCAGAGATGGAAACACATTTGCCGAATAACTTCTGATGTAGCGAACATTTAAGTAGGCAGTATGCACGGGATTTGTTCCCGGTGGAGTCCAATGTGAAAAAAAAGTCAGACTCGTCACCCGATGTTATTCATCGTCAAACTGGTGTTGGATTAAGCTCCTAAGTTTTCATCAGTCACATTCCACCGTGTAAAACATTAATTTTTTTCCCCTTGTATGAGTTTCTAATGGTTTGACTCTCTTTATAAAGTGCTTCCTGGTACAGTCGGCTCATGAAGCAAGTGGGTATTTTATTTTATTTTTTGTTTTTTTAAGCGAGCGATTGAAGCAAAATACAGCGTGTGAGCTCTTTCAGCACAAACACTCCCACGCACTTCAGAGCAATTATACAATAAAGTTCTWATGTGGAGGGGGACAAGGTTGATCAGCTGTTCTGGACAGTCCAGCTTCAGCAGGACCCTCCTCCCGCTGTCGATGTCCTGTTATTCCCATAACGTGAAGAGAATCACATTTCTTTGTCTACGTCTCCAGACAGCATGTAACATCGCCAGAAGTAGTTAACAGAATAATTACAACTTTCCTGAAAGTAGACATACTGGGATGTGTAGTCTCAGCGAGTTAGCGACTTGTACTTCCTGTTTCCTACAGGCATGCGTCTGACATATTGACACTGTGTAGCACTTCTGATTTGCTCAAATTTAAAGAAAGAAAATTCCTGTATTCGCATAGTGATCCAGAACATCGCCAAAATTACTGGTGTGTTATTTGGGCCAATACCCATGTAAGAAAATTTGTA
>NW_013952730.1:370894-374178 GCF_001266775.1 Austrofundulus limnaeus
CCCAAAACACCCCTTGTGATGTTGCGTAAGCAAAAGGCAGCAGCAACAGCTGATTCACATAGTGAACAGATTTGCACGATCCTTTGTGTTCATCACATAATCCAGATGATGTGAAGAAGAGACAGCACACTGTATGTGCAGTATCACTTCAAGCACAAAAGTCATTATTTGTCCAATAATTTAAGACAAAATATATTACTCTGACAAGGTCCTGAGAACAGAGTGAGTCAGAGAGGGGCCCGAAACATCCCGTAGATAAAAACGGATGAAGGGGCAAGGGGATGACCAGGAGGCTGCAGAGCAAATATCCTGGATTGATACTCCACTGGAGGAAGAGATCCCCCTTGTGGAATGAGCTGACAGTACAGCTGGAGGCTGCAGACCTGATGAGATGTCAGCCTGCAAAATAGCCTCACAAATCCAATGTGACAACCTCTAAGAAGACAAAGGTTGTCCTGCATACTGCTCTCTGTAGTGAACAAATAAACACTGAGAGCGCCTGATCTGTACCGTGCGTGAAACATAACACGAGAGTGCGCGCACGGGACATAGCAGGTGAGAAACTGCTTCCTCCTCCGAATTATGAGGAGGAGGACAGAAGCCGCTCAGAGTAATAACTCTGGAGCTGTAAGAGCTTGTGATGCTCTTAGGCATAAAAACYGGGTTAGGACGCAAAGTCGCAGAGCCGCCATCTTCCCATGTCCTGAGACAGGAGGGAGACACTGACAGGGCAGACAGCTCGCTGACTCTCTTTGCTGATGTTAGCACTAACAGCAGCGCTGTTTTTTTGAGACAAAAGCTTTAGTGAGACCTGATCCAAAGGCTCAAAAGGAGCTTTAGCCAAAGCGCGTAGCACCAGTGTTAAATCCCACTGTGGTACGAGTGTGCACGTGACAGGTCTGCACCTGCGCACTCCCTTTAGGAACCGTTTTACCAACGGATGATTAAAAACCGTCCTGTCACCAAAACCCTCGTGACAGGAGGAAATCGCTGCAGCATATGTCTTAACGGTGCTGAAGGCTAAATCTCTGTCCATTAACATCTGTACGAAGAACAGAATGCACRGCAAGGAGCAGGAGACTGGATATGCAGTTTTTTCTACACACCAGYGCTGAAAATATGACCACTTGGCTGTGTAGGATGAGACTGTGGATGCTGCGCGCGCATCCTGGATGGTGCGCACCACATCAGCAGATAAATCCAGGTTTACTAAGCGTTCCCGTTCAGCGGCCAGGCCCAGAGGGGCTGGCCCAGTCTCGGGAAGCTCCTGATTGATCCTCCCGCCTGCAGGAGAGCGTCCTCCTGCCAGGGTAGCTGGAGCTGAGGCCTGACAGTAATGACTGGAGGACCGGGAACCAGTGCGCTCCCGTGCGCTCCAGAGCGATCAGAATAGCCCGCTGACGGTCTGCTCTGATCCGGTCCAGAAGTCGTGGGATCAGAGGGACAGGAGGGAAGGCATTAAGCAACTTGTCCGGCCAAGGACGGTGCGCAACGGCATCCACTCCCAGAGGAGGGTCRTCCCGTGAGCTCAGGGAGAACCAGAGGTCGCACTGTGCGTTCTCTCTGCTGGCGAACAAGTCCACTTCCGCCTTGCCGAATCTGTCCCTGATTTGCGTAATTACGGTCATGTGCAGGGCCCAGTCCCCATCCTGGGTACCCCCTCTGGACATGATGTCTGCTCCCCTGTTCAGCACACCTGGAATGTAGATCGCTCGGATTGAGCGCAAGTGGGGAGAAGCTCTCTGGCTGTGTCCAGCAGCTGCCGGGAGCATACCCCTCCCTGGCGATTTATGTAAGCTGCTGCCACTTTGTTGTCCGTTTGGACCAGAACATGCTGGTCCCAGACCAGATGAGTGAAACGCACAAGCACTTTCCACACAGTCAGAAGTTCCAGCACAGTTATGTGGGGGACAGAGTGGGCAGACCAGCGGCCCCCCACAGTCTGGGACAGGCATGTCCCCCCCCACCCCGACAGTGACGTGTCTGTGAAGACCGGCACGTGATGTGTTGCTCTGCTCAGAGGGACTCCTGCTGACAAGTGTGTGTGGCTTCCTCCAGTGGCTCAGATCCGCCTCCACTGAGGAGGGGATCGATACGATCCTGCGCTTGTGGCGTATCGGATCGATCTTTAGCCGGGAGAACCACCGCTGTAAGCGTCGCGTGTATAGCAGCCCAAGCGGAACCACCGCGTGGGCTGCTGACATCATGCCCAGGAGACGCATGATGGTTAGAGCTGTCACTGACCTGCGGGGTCTGACATGCGCTAACAACGACAGCAGAGTCTCTTTTCTGGATTGGGACAGATGAGCTGTCCTGGTGACTGAGTTCAGATCCACACCTAAATACGTAATGAGTTGGGCCGGAATGAGAGAACTCCTTTCCCAGTTTATGGAAAAAACCCAGCATCCTTAGGTGTGCTGACAGTCTCTCCGTCTGTGACGCTGCTTCCTGTCTGGATGGGGCCAGCAGGAGCAAGTCGTCGAGACAAAACAGGATTCTCATTCCTGCTGAGCGCAGAGGCTGCGGTGCTGTCTCTACGCACTTGGAGAAGGTGCATGGTGCCAGTGCGTAACTGAAAGGAAGAAAAGAAAAACACAGATATTTTCTGTGCACCGGGATGACCGGGGCATGAAAATACAGTATGCGTCCTTCAGGTCGATTGACGTGAACCAATCGCCTTACTGAACACATGTGAGCATCTGTTTGGTTGTCAACATGTAAAAAAGTCTTTTCAGTATGAATTTGTGGAAAAAACGAGAGATCCAGGATCGGTCTCATTGCACCCGGTTTTTTGGGGACAAGGAATTACTGGGAATAAAAAACCTTTGTATTCCTTCCCACTTGGAACTCTGGAAATGACTTCCTTGCTTAGGAGTTCCTGAAGCTCTGCTTGAAGAGCGAGATCCTGCTGAGGAGACGACAAGTGGGTCTCCAGGGTCCCGCTGAACCGGGGAGGCTTGGTTGCAAACTGCAGCCTGTAACCCATTTTTATCAAGCACTTCATCCACTTGTCCATAGGACAGGTGTGTTCCCAGACGGAGCTGCGCTCTGAGGCTGTGTCCAAAACAACAGGCCGGGTCCTCTGGAGGACCCAGACTCCCCGGTCGCGGCGGGCCGGGTCCTTGGTAGACCAGGAAGACCGGAAAAAAAGAGGCTGTGAATTTGGACGGTCTAGCCTCCCCTCCTTAGCCTGGCATACGTCTTGTCACCTAGCAATTGGGAAGATGCTGAACAAAAAAACAAATCAAAACTAGAAAATTATCAATACATTAGCATTATTAATA
>NW_013952730.1:374768-379902 GCF_001266775.1 Austrofundulus limnaeus
CGCATCGGAGGAGTCTTCGGTTTTGGACGTCCTTCGTCGCGGCGCTGTGACGTATGCGGACGACAAATTCGACCTTCGGAGGACCCGTCCTGCCGTTTTGGACACAGCCTGAGAGAGCTCGCGCATGCGCCGGTTGTAGAACGGTTGTCATAGCAACCGATCCACTCAGAGCCTTTACCGCCGTCACACTCTCTCGTGTGACCCATGGGAGGCTTTGCTAGAAAGGGCTGTGCAGGAGCTCCGGGGAGCCCTGCGCGCCGCTGTTTGAACGCAGCCCGGGAGGGGTTGCCTCTGGGGCCGTACGTGAGCATGAGTTAAGGCGAGTTTCAGCGGAGCCAAACACAGCGCTCATCGCGCCGCTGTGATTGGTGGATTCATGCTGAAACGAGGCGGGGGAGGGGGGGGGACGCACCTGCTTGTGATGTGGCTCATGCTGCCTGTCTTCTCTGACGTCCGCCGTTCGCCGGTGAAGAGTGAAGAGAAGAGTGTGTGTGTGTTCGCCAGCCACGAAGGGGCGGAACGGAGCACCGAACGTGGAACGGTGGGAGAAGATGTTTTTGTGTGACTGTGTTCGGCTAGTTTCAGAACTAGCGGACCTAGCCTTAGCAATACACATTTCTCTTGCTTCCAAACCATGACGCAGGACGCACACCCGGCCTAAACAGTGCAGGGATTCAAACTGTGTTTAGCACGGACCAGAGGCCAGCTAGTTTCAGAACTAGCGGACCTAGCCTTACCCATACACATTTCTCCTGCTTCCAAACCATGATGCAGGAAGCACACCTGGCCTAAACAGCACAGAGATTCAAACTCGTGCTGGCCTCTGTGCTGAGGTCCCGTCGCATTTTTTTTAAGTTGACGGCCTGGAGAGTGATGTTGTTGGCTGCAGCACCTGACTGTGCCGCACAATGACGGGACCGGTCGGCCCAGCTGCCAAGCTGCTGGTGTACTGCTTGTGAGAGAAAAGGTCGCCCTCAGCAGACTGCTCCGCCTCAGCGACGAAGACCATGGAGGACTAAGATTCCAGTACTGGGACCGGCGGGAACCGAAGACGGTCACCCCCTCCACTTTGTCATGACCACGTGGAATGAGACCGGAGCTCTCAGCTTGGAGTAAGCAACTCCTTGCATTGTAGCTAGCATCTCCATGCTAGGGGCAAAMCCCGTCTTGACTAAACGGTCTGGATGAGYTCCCAGTCCAGTCCTGGCTGGGAGCGCCGACCACTGAATGCCTCAACCCAGCTAGCTAACACCTCTGTGTTGCGAGCAAGCCAATGGCAGCCAACACAACATGTGTTACAAACCAGCTAGCAGCAGTCTGCAACTGCTCTGGTCAAGCTACATAGCACGTCCATAGCTAGAAGCTACACCCAGCGGCAGCACCCTGACTCCAGCTTCTCCACTGAAAAGCGGGGTCCAATTTTGGCGCAACACGCTGAGATATAGCGCACTGCTTAGCTTAGCTAGGTGGCTAACCGGCTTAGCTAGTTTGCCGCCGTGATCTCCGGCGGGAAATCCCGCTAGCCTGGGCCTCCGTCCACGGAGAAAGATAGCTCAGACCATGCCGAAGATGAGAAGCACATGGTCCGAAAAATCTGAAAAAGCTTCCAGTCCAGTCCTGGCTGGAAACGTCGATGTCTAAAGGCCTTAACTACTAGCTACCACATCCGTGTAACGAGTGAGCTAGTAGCGGTAATGGAAAAACGGGGACTTCTGTGGAAGCACGAMGATGTCCAAAGATGTCAGGCGCCTTAGCTTAGCATAATACTGCGCCGCAGGGACACCCGCGGGAAAAAACATATGCTAGCTAACCACGATCAACCTTCTCCGAGGAAGGAGATCGGAGTAAGAAATGGGTTGTGCTGGGGAAAGCCGAACCCCGAGCAGCCCGGAAGGACGTTTACGCGGATCATAGCTCGGTGGCGCCGGGCACAAATTCCATGTCAATACAAAAGGAATCATAGCACTTACATGTATGGGCGTCTTCTATGGTTACATGTCGAATGCTGAAGCTGAAGAAAAAAGGGGAGCTGAACTCAGGTCCGTCCTCCCCTTTTATACGGACCGAGGTGGGGCCCACAGTACGTGGGCGTAGACTATTGGTTCTTCAGAATGCATGAGCGTGCGCGGGGGTACCCATCTGCGACAGCCTTAGAGGTAGCTTACACGAAATAGAACTAACCCGCTACTAGCTTCCAAAATGCCAAAATCATTCCGTTCTCCTCCCATCTCCAAAGGCCAGAAGCTCTTTGTTTACAAGCCTACCGACAAACTGTTTTGATTGGTTGTTTGGGAAATGTGGTGTGTTTGGAGAAATGGGAAAAATATGTTTCATGGTGCAGTCAAGCACTTCCTCACAAAACGTTCTTTAAATGCGAACCAAATGCTTAAAAATGCGCACAATATGGCAAAAATTATTCATCATTAAATCTGGTTTTATTTGGAAGTAGATAAAAAATAAAACTATATAAAAGCATTACTTTTATAAAGTTTAAAGTCCGTGCTGTCCAATCCAGTTCAAATGAACACTGAAAGCTCTCACTGTTTTTTACAGAAGCCCTGTAAATGCATCACATCTTACGATCTCAGAGGGTTAAAAGAAAAAAAAAATCCTGTATCTGCATTGTGATCCAGGACATCACCAAAATTTAACAGTCTGGCCAGTACCCACATGTGGTAAAAATGTCATGACAATACRTCCACAAGTTTTTGAAAAATTTTGTCCACAGACAGAACGACAGACAGACGGACATACGCGAACGAAAACATTACCTCCCCCCCTTGGCGAAGGTAACTAATGCTAAATCAAGTGTGTTTAGTTAGTTACTATTATGTCATTGCACTGTGCAAGTGTACATGTGTGCATGTACAACCCCTGGCAAAAGGTAGTGAATCACCAGTCTTGGATGAGCACTCATGCAGACATTTCATTCTGTAAAACAAACTCAGATCAAAAACATGATACAATAATAAGGTCATTCCAAAGTACAACTTGTTGGCTTTCAGGAACACTCAAAGAAATGAAGAGAAAACATTGTGGAAGTCAGTGAGTGTTACTTTTATTGATCAAGCACAGGGAAAAAAATGGAATCACTCAATTCTGAGGAAAAAAGTATGGAATCACTCAATTCTGAGGAAAAAAGTATGGAATCACTCAATTCTGAGGAAAAAAGTATGGAATCACAAAAAACAGATAAACAAAAGACCATTCAAAATATATCATTAGTATTTAGTTGCACCACCTTTGGCTTTTATAAAAGCTTGCAGTCTCTGAGGCATGGACTTGATGAGTGACAAACAGTTTTCTTCATCAATTTGGTGCCAACTCTTTTTGACAGCAGTTGCCAGATCAACTTTGCAGGTCAGAGCCTTCTTGTGGACCAGTCTTTTCAATTTCCACCACAGGTTTTCAATTGGGTTGAGATCTGAACTGTTTGCAGGCCATGGCATCGACTGAATGTGTCTGTCTCCAAGGAATGCCCCTATGGCACGATGCATTGTCATCTTGGAAAATTATTTCATCACCTCCAAACATCTGTTCAATTGAAGGGATGAGAAAACTGTCCAAAATGTCAATGTAAACTTGTGCATTGATAGAAGAATGAACCACAGTCATCTCCCCAGTGCCTTTGCCTGACATGCAGCCCCATATCATCAAGGGCTGTGGAAAATTGGTTGTTTTCTTCAGGCAGTCCTCTTCATAAATCTCACTGGAACAGCACCAGCATCATCACCTTGTCCAATGCAGATTCTTGACTCATCACTGAAGATCACTTTCATTCAGTCGTCCACAGTCCATGATTGCCTCTCCTTAGCCTATTGCAGTCTTGTTCTTTTTTGTTTAGGTGTCAATGATGGTTTTCTTTTAGCTTTCCTGCATTGAAATCCCATTTCTTTTAGGTGATTTCTTACGGTTCAGTCACATACATTGGCTCCAGCTTCCTCCCATTTATGCTTCATCTGTTCAGTTGTACTCCATGTTAAAAGCAAACATACATTTGAACAACATACATTAAAAACATACAGCGGCCTCAGCACCGTCAGCGTAAACACAGTCTGTGTATGCACAAGAGCACCTTGTTGATAGTTTTAGTCAGCAGCTTAGCAGGTGTTCCCTTTTTGATCCTAGAACTGATCCTTTGTGACAGATCAGGTTTTCTGACTGTCTGTTCGCTCTTTCAACAAGTTTGACCTGCTAAGCCTCTGGTTCACTCTCTGCCTGTAGGTGGGCTGCGAGTCTCAATCATCTGTTTTCTTAACCTGTTGGGTTGTTCTTAGTGTGACTGTACTGCTTTTTGTTTCACACTCCCTGTTATTTAACATTTTAAAAAGTTTTGAGGGTTTGCTGATAATTAAAAAATATCTTTAGTTTGAGTTGCAGCAATCTGTCATAATCTAAAATAAAATAATATTTGTACAGCAATGTTAAGAGAGATTTATTTTAGCTTATAGATCTACTGCCTATTTGAAAAGCATACATAGAGTGCCAGCTCTATAGCATTCTTSAACTTAAAAAAGGTATGTGTAAAACTTCAGCTTTTCCTCTTAAACCTCAGAGGGAAATGAATGCCAGCTAACCTCTCATGACTCCTGCTGTATCTGAGAAAATTTTTCATGTCTCAAATATAAAACACTGTAAACACCTGACACTTTTTTTTTTACTATAGGACTTGTAGAGTTCACCCAACGACTGTTTCAGCCTTACTCTCTGCTCCGTGTTTCTGTCTGCCTGTCTCATTAAGAGCCCTGTAAGGAAGTGACAAATAGGTGGTTTGGTCACCGTGGACCACATGCAGCAGCTTTAAAGGGATCCATGATTAGTTGTAACATTAAACTTTATTTGATAAACATATATTTTAACTGTAAAATAAAGACTGTAAAAATACTGTAGGCTGTTTAGTTATGTAAATTTTTTAAAATATATTTTAACACGGATGGAGCCATTTTATTTACACACAAAGCATTCTGGGAAATTATGAAATCAACTAGGTTATCGGTGCGAGGCTGCTAGCAAGCTATGTCCACCCTGAAGGTTAATCTTGGACAATATCTCATGATCGGCTCTTTTAAATGAAACCAGAGAGCGTTGACAGAGAGGAGAAGGTAGAAATGACTCAGCCTGTAACTGAAAATAT
>NW_013952730.1:381217-387443 GCF_001266775.1 Austrofundulus limnaeus
TATTTAAACAAAGTTAAAATTACCTTAAAACTTTTTCAAAAAATAGTTGGGGTTTTGAGCAGTAGCTGCATTTGTACCCTAAAACATTTCATTTAGCAGTTTTCTAATTAAATTATAATTTTGCAAACAATAAATCCAACAATATTTTTTTGACAGGATGAAGCAATACTTTAATTCTTCTTTTAATTTTGCTACACAAATCTGTTGTTTATTAAAGAAACTGATGAGCTAAAGTTCTGATGGAACTAATAATTTGGATCTACTACTAAAATTAAGATGGTTGGTTTAGTTCCCATCATTCGTATTTATACGCGGTTAAACTAGGAGAAGGGTGACTTTTCAGATTTTTGTGTAACTTAGTGGAGTGTGCTGCATTTCATAAACAGCCTACTAAATGTTTCACCATTAACATTTATTAATCTACAGCATTCGTACATGACAGCAATAGTTTCTCAGTGTCTGCTTTTAAGAGTTCTGACCTGTCAGATATCCAAACCCCACCATGCTTTTAATTTTCTTACTCACCTCTCTCCTCTTGTTTTTTTTTATATCTTTTTGTCTTCTTTACTTTTTTCCGCCCACCACATCTTTAMCCTCTACCCTTACAAAGTCATCCGTCTCCAGACCAGGTCCGTCAGTGGCGGCTCCATTGATAGGGTAATCCAGGACTGATTAATGACCCAATAATCAAAGGGATCCTCAGATCAATCATGGCCATGATCAATATCCCCCAACCAAGGCGATCATTAGCCTGCTGGAGTGTATCTTCTGTCAGACCCACAGAACCAAAACAAAAGAGCGAGGGATGTAGGGTGGGAGGAGAGGGGAGGTAGAGCAGTTTTTCATACAAAGCTGGATAAGAAATGAGAAATTAGACAAACATTAATATCAGTACATAAATCAGTGGGGATAATGGTATGTACTGTAAAAATGCACAGAGGAGTGAAGATGATGTAATGGAGAATGAAATCTTTGTGCATGTCAGACCTATCTGTRTGAGTCACTGTCCTGCCTTGCATGCAGACATGTTAATGTATGTGTGCACATAACCATATTTTACTATTTTTTATGTATGCTTGTGTACTGTCTGCGTATAAGTGTTGTCTGTGTTTTTGTGTGTGTAACAGAAGGGTGTGATGGTCTCTGATTTATTGGCTGTGTCGCTTGGTGCCAGCTCTCTGTCTGCTCTTGCATGGAGGATGAATGGACCTCTGTCAGCCCAGCCACAAACCACCGCCCCTCAGCTACCTCCGTCCCCCGCAGTCTCTCTGTCCCTCCCCTTTTCCTTTTCCCACTCCCCCTCCTCTCCATTCCAACACCATATTTTGAAATTGGCCACAARCATACTTAGAGAGGCTGTTTACTTGTGTCTATAAATGATCCTTCTGACGGCTACTAACGTAATCTGGACACGACACAACAGAGAACATATCAACACCACTGCTTCTTTTGTTATTAATTTAGTCTTTTACATCCAAAGGGGCAACTAAAGCAATTAGAAACTGTCAGAGCTCATTTGGGATTTTTATAGCTGTTTAAAAACACCTATGAAATGCTCTTCACAGCTGTTTTTTTTTCTTTTTTATTTGGAAGCTTCAGCAACAAATGTTTTTTAGTAAGTAACACCTTTAAACAAACTGGACATAACACACACACACACACACACACACACACACACACACACACACACATGCTAATGTGACAAAATATTATGAAGGTGATAACATAGACACACTAAATGTATAAACAAAGTACACATTGTCAGTAGGTACATTTTTTTTTAACCTAATTCATGAAGTTCTGCTAAAGACCCTGTCACACTGGACAACTTATGCCAACTTATGAAATATTTTTTGTCTAAATTGCTAATAAAAGTTGTATATTTGATAGATTTGTTAGAATTACAGTATGTACATGAGTAAAAGAAGCTTCCAGTTGATTATTATGACCCTCGCACACGAAGCGTAAGCGGGAGTCATGTTGTTTTCGTACTGTTTATTTTTTCTTTTTTTTCAGTGATATTTGGTCAACCGTAGCATAAAAACGGCTGCACCTATCAACATGAAATTTGGCAGGACTGTAGGTGAGTCTGACCTACACTACAMCAGCCAACGGTTTTATGATAGACCCCATATTTGAGGAGGGGGCTCCTTTCAAAATGGGGGTGTCAGGACATGCAAAATTGCTTACAACTCAGAAACTGTTCAACATAGAAGCTTCAGATTTCTTTTGTTGTTTAGCTCTGATGAAGCTCTATCCATCAGGCCCACCAATCAGTGACCCCCACCCAAACCACTATAATTTTGGGATGCACCTAGTAGCATGACATTTATTAGGAATAAAGACTTCTGAGTTCTGGTGCATTTGTGCGTGTGGGGGTCATTAGGTTACCACTATGTGGTATCTAGTTTCAATCCATCTACAACATAGATGACTTTAAAATTTTCACAAGTTGGCATAAGTTGTCTAAAACGCTATAGTGTAAAGGGCCTTAAAGTGAGATTTGTGCTTCAAACATGTTCTGTCAAATAGGGTCTCTTTATGCTGGTATAGTTTGATTTTAATAAAATGAGGTATTATTCATGTAACCCACCTATAATCATGCGGATATTGGAAAAAGTGTTTGATTACCAAAGATCAGTGCTGTTTGCAGCACATAGTTTGAGTGAAGACAGTTTTTTTTCTGAGACCTGATGGTTTTTCTGCCTCTGGCAAAGAAACAGAGAAAGTGAAGTTATTTTCACTTTATCCTTACCAAAATGAGGGTAAACATGTTAGGTAAAGTGTAATTTATCTTCACTTCGGGTGATGAGGGTCAGATGTTGAATCTACAAATAAAATGTAAAACAAATAAATAAAATACAGCTTTTTCTTTTTTATATTCATAAAAAACTGAACATTTCAACACATAGAGCCTCTCATGCAGAGATCAACAACCAGAACCCAAAGTTAATATCTAAAAAGGATCATTAACATGGATCCTTAAAGATCAATAAAGCCTAAATTGCTAAAAGGTGTGCAGACATACTGAGGGTAAAGGAAGGCCTGACTCTCCCTCTTTGCACTCTGGTCCAGAAAGATGCTTTTAAAAATGTATCAAATCAAAATAACAGGAAGCAGTGATGACTAAAAAACTTGAAAAATTGACTTGCTGATTTAGAAATGCCATTTTGAATCAATGAAAAGTTGTTCATGTAGTCTTAAATAGAGACTGTACTGATTCAAATCCAAGCACGACTCATTGCTAATTGTGTATTTTTGTTACCACTGTCACCCATTACTGTACTCTTTCACTCACACAAGACACTCCAAAAAGGTGAAAGTTGTCTGGAAGCAGGAGGAGATGTCTGAAAAATCTTCAGTAATACAATTAGGGACCTTCACTTGTGACGTCATGCATATCATTACATATATYATCTGCTGCTCTCTCAAATGATCGGACAGTCGGACTAGATTCTATGGATAGTCAGTGTTAATACCGTAACAGATAAAGGCCTTTCTTGAGCAAATTTCAACACATCTGACATCACAAATCACAGGAATTTCAATGAAAGGTTGGCTGGAGGGTTGAGGTCTTCGACGGAAAGTAAATGGAATTGTTAGAAAGTTTGGTGTTTTTACTGATGTCTTATAGCTTAGTTTAAATGTCTGTGTATTTTTATCACTCGAGCCACCAGTTATGCATCATTTTAAGAAACTTAATGATGGTTAGCTTGGGAGAAGGGATCTAAAATACTTCTCTCATGCTGGGATGATGTCTGTGTCCCGAGTCACTGTTACAAGTAGCACAATGTTTTGTGTTCTTCCCGTGGAGTTTGACGCTATTTTCCCAAATTTATTTACATTTAAACACAGCTAAACTGATTATGAGTGTTTGTACGCGCACCAGTGTCGAGCAGCCATAGATACATGACTAATGTTCTAAAAATAACCTGTGTGAAGGTCCCCATTTGGCTACCTAAATCATGACGAATATATTTGTAAAACAACATAAAGAAGAATGCATATAGTGACTTGTAAATTCTGCAGTGCTTCATTTTCAGACACAGTGAGGACTACACCAAACTTTTATTGTCAGTTTGAAAGGAAGCAAAAGAATCGTCATCTATGTACAGTATGTGTGATGTAAAGGCCCTGTCACACTAGACAACTTATGCCAACTTATGAAACATTTTTTATTTATTTATTTTGTATTTTTAWTGTCTAAATTGCTAATAAAAGTTGTGTATTTGATCAGTTTATCAGAATTACATTATGTACACGCCGAAAAAAAGCTTCCTGTTGATTTATTCAATTCCATCTTCAACGTAGATGTCTTTAAAATGTTCATAAGTTGTCTAGTATGACCGGGCCTTTAGTAATCTGCCTCTGCACCAAAATGTGTTATCTGGCCCTCACACAAAGAGATTTGATCAATTTTAACATATTAAGTTAACTACCTATGTGCAGCATTCATTATGTTCTAGGGCACTAATTTGACTTTTTCTTTCCAATCTTGGTCTTGACTCCATCTACTTGGTCCAGCCTCTAAAAGTCTTGGTCTTGTCTTGGCCTCTGTACACTCTGGTCTTGGTCTTGACTTGGTCTCATGTTAGGTGTTGTTGACTACAACACTACTGCTCCAATCTMAAACCGGGGACATGTTGGATTGTCTCGGTCTGATGCCTCAGCATGTGTGGTGTTCCCCCGAGGACAAACGAGGTGATGGAAACAGAGGGGACTCCAACGGAAGACAACTGCCATGGCRCACCTGTCTCTTTGTTTTTTCTGTTAAAAATAGGCCACAATCTATCACCATTGCATCTTCCTCGTCCACCATGTTTGTTTACTCTGAACTCACACTTGATCTGAGTGGTCTCACAACATTTCTCGCCTGATATCTGAATGTTTGTGAGTGAAATGTGTTTGTGTGTAGCGTGTTGTCTTTGCCCTGTGGCTGAACACCACACACTGTAGGACCAAACCTGGTGTACCAATGATTTTTTATAGACATGCGTGAGATCTTCCAGGATTTGAAAATCAACAGAGTATTTTAAAGTCTTGCTGTGTGAACCAGGCATAAGTGAATTCAGGCCTCAGTGTTTAAAACTTACAAGAAGCAAGCATTTAGGGTTGATTTTAACAAAACAATTATTTGATTTAGGTTGGAAAAAAATCTTACTAGTGAGAGAAGATAACCACAATTAACCAAGTTTTTATATAACAGTATGCTACATGTTGTTTTAAAAAATTTAAAGAAACAGCTTTGAGTCCTATGATAAAAACATACTATTTGTGTGTGACAATTAGATTTGGTATTTTTCAWGAGTTTTATTTTTAAACAAATCAATACTTCTGCATGTCTACATATATGTGATTTGTTTTTGCCCAAGTTTTACACATTGCAAATGTTTGTCCATATGGCCATGGGTTTTTGAGTTTGCGTTGACATCCATGTGTGCCTCGGCTCTGTGTTATGATAGCCCACTGTGTATATTCATTTATGTGTAATGAATGCTTATGAGGGTAAGCAGATGGTGTGTTAACATGGTAAAATATGATCTGCTGCCAGACAGTATGGTGGCACGCCAGTGTTTACAACACACACATTAAACCCTGAAACAGGAGTGGAGCTTCAGAGAGTCCTGGCTTATAAATTTGAGTGAAATCTTTTACATATTTGGAATGATGTATTTTTCAACTCCTCTTTGCTAACTTTTTCTGGCAGCRAGTTATTTTTTTTAATGATGCATCAAAACTGTACAATTTACAACCCTAAAATTGGAAGAAAAATGTATAATACAAATCTCCTTCTTCGTGTCTCTTTTATTTTGTTTCCAGTCAGAGCCGGCTCTTGGCATAGGCGAACTAGGCRGTCGCCTAGAGCGCCATCTGCTGGAGGGGATGCCGAACAGCAGAAGAAAAAGTAATTATTTGTAATCCCTGGTTGTAACTCTGCTCAGCACCCCTTTCAATTAGCTTTGTCTTAAAAAAACAATGATGAGGTAGTGCAGGAAAAATAAACTACTMCTACTACTAATCCTGCTGACATCCACTCTGACACAGTGAGGACTGAGTTTGCCAGCCGAGGACTTTTTGAGGTAAAATCAGACTTGYATTTTCCAAAAAGAGAGGACCTTCTAAATCTTTGCACAAATTGGGCCTCATGCAAGAACATGTTCGTATTCTTCTCCTAAATTTCTCTTACTTTTGTTCGTACAAAGGGTTCGTACGAACATGTCACGTC
>NW_013952730.1:388204-396642 GCF_001266775.1 Austrofundulus limnaeus
CATTATATAAGTGTAAAACAAAAACAAAACATATCCACATGACATTTAATCAATTTTGGGAATTTAATTTATTCTATTAAAAATTCTTTTACGCTTAAATTGCCCAATAATAAAACTTGCAAACAGTTGCAGCTGGTGTCCAAACTCTTAATTTGCCTGTCATTTTTAAACATTTATACAGTTGATAAAATGATATAAATTACCATTTGATTTCGAGTTGTTTATTGGGGAATTTATCTAATCTACAGACCTAACTGACTGCAAATATCTTCCACTTTTTTTCATTTCCCCTCAATAAACTGGTCTCAGAGGATTAAATGTTCATATATTCTCATGTGTTATTTCTGTATTTGGAGGTTGATAATGATGTGACCTGATCTGAAGAAGTCTTGTTTTCATGTATGTGTGAACCATGGCAGTTTTAAGCTTGGGTGGTGGGTCCATGTGGTCATCAAAATGAGTCAGTGGAGGTGGTCCCAGCTTCTGATTAGGATTCCTCCTGGATGCCTCCTTTTAGAGGTTTTTCTGGCATGTTCCAGTGGGAAGAGGCCCCGGGGCAGGAAGGACTGTGTATCCTCCCTGGCCTGGGAACACATTGGGATCCCCCAGGTGGAGCTGGAGAGTGTCACTGGGGAGAGGGTGGTGTGTGTTTCTCTCCTGGACCTGGTTTCTCCATGATTTGWTTGAAGAGAAACAGTTGTAAATGCTGATGGAGAAGAATCCTGTTGTGGTAAATTGAATAAAACCAGTAAAGGTAAATGTAGAGTTATTAGTTCTGAGCATACCTGTCAGCTCTTCTCATTGTGGAACCTTAAGTGAGACTAAATTATTTTAATAGTTTTATTTTGTGACTTGACATTATTRGCACAGTTAAAGATTACACTGGTTGATTCTTCTGGGCACTTTGAATCACACAGCTCTCCTCCCCCACCAGGGCCAAGAMACACACTTCCTCCTGTGACCCCGGGCCCAGCTGTCGGTGATGAACGATGACAGAGGTGTGACAGAAGAAGTCAAACTAAAGAGTGATGTACAACCTGCTGGAGGAGGCACATCTAGCACCCCCCACACACACACACACATACACACACACAGAGTGACAGATGGCTCTGCCCACTCTTTTGCCTCTGTTTTCTCTGCTGGCTCAGTAATATTCCCACTATTATTCCTCTGTAAGTGTTGCCTGTATTCAGTTTGCTGTCACTGTTGTGTTGTTATTGCACATTAACGCAGCTCAGTAAATGATCCTGGGCAGACAGGAGGGCAGACTGTAACTCCTCACTCTGACACGCTCACGATGGTTGTATACAGCTTGACTGAAAGATAAAAAGCCGTGGGCGGCACTTTATTATTAAGTCTCTTTTACATTTGCAAGGCCTTGCCACAGTTCTGGCAGAAGTGGAAACCATCCAAGTGACAAGTTCTATGGAGCCTCAAATCACTCCCAGCTCTTTAAATTTTGGGTGACCTACAGATTAAGTGCAGATTTACACACAGCAGCTCAACACTTGCTGCCACTTTGTCCAACAAATCTCTGCGCTCATTGTTACAGGTGTCAGCGCGGCGGCAATAAAAGATAATTACTATCAAACGTGTGAGAAATACATCCACAGTCTCACTTTAAAGAAGAAGAACTGGATCAACTTGCTTTTACAAAAGAGACAACTTATTTAAAACATTTTTGGAGACAAGAGTGTAGGAGGTGACTGCTGAGAGATTTCCTCCAACTGTAAAACGAATGGCTAAAGTTAGTAAATATTAATGAGGCCTCAAATACCTTTATGGTGATGTTGTCATGCATTACTTGAAAATGTTGTGGGCTTGTGTAGCAGTGTCACATTAGCTGCATTTCCAATGCAAATGTGCGCGAAACTTTGTTGATATTTTGTTAATATAAAAAAACAACAACACAGTTTCGCAATAGCGGTGTTTCCATTAAGTAAGAAATGCTATTAAAGTCACTCGTGAATACATTTGTTCTCACGATAAGTCATTACAAACATGGCAGCAATGGATGTAAACACATTGCATATTGCTACCACAACACTAGCGCTCATCATCAGAGGAGACGTTGGCGTCTWATCGAGGCTTTCGAGTGACAAGCCCCTTWWACTTGGGAGTGGCTACGTATGCTGCATTTTTGGRAAAATGTCGTCGGTGAGTTTAATACTTTCTTTTACTACTTCGGTKATTTCACTACTACATTTACTTCCTGTTATCTTCTTCTTTGTCGTCTTTTTCACCAGTAGAAACAGCCGGTTGTTGATCACAYGACTCCCGTGATGCGAAAAAAGTGTTTCCATTGCAGTTTTGTGAAATACATTCATTTTTATATGGCCGGAAAACCACCTCTTCCTTGCGCAAAACCATTTTGTCGAAAAACGTAAGTTTTTTCGAAATTGACGTGTTTCCATTGAGCAAATTTRTTTTTGAAATTCTAATTTGCGCATTTTCATGGTCAATGAAAACACAGCTAGTAACATACAGCAATGACTCCCCACCAGGGGTACATGTACCCCAAGGGGTATACGAGCATATTACAAGGAGGTACGTGGAAAAATTTCCCAGGTGTGTAAAAAATAAAAATAGGACTGAGATGTGGGGCCCTGTGATGCGGAWATTGCAGACAGAATCACAGAATTGACACAAAATGGAATCCAGTATAAAATGTGAAATCTCACAGAATTTGCTCATTTGGTGAGTTTTTGTTGTATTTTGGACACTGCTGTTTTCTGCACCTGACATTACCTGGTTTATTTATTTAATTACTTATTCATTTTCAAGGCAACATTTTTATCTTTGTGTTTAATTTAAGTTGAAAAAAATAAAATGCCTGAGAATTAAACGTTCTAGGAAGTAAAATAAATGTTTTCATTTAATAATCAGCTGTTTTTTATTACAGTTTTGGAGAATCATCATTACCTTTGACAGAAAGGGTCCTGGTGGTATGACAAAATGGCTCAGGGTGTACACAAGTCTAAAAAAGGTTGTGAACCACTGACATACTGTATAATCTGACACCAAAAGGTGGTGCGAAATAGGCATCCCTTCAAGAAATATTTGATTTTTGTATCAGTAATAATAAAGACTTCCTTTTTACTTTAAATGAGACAAAATCAATCAATCAATCAATCAATAAATCAATCAATAAATAAATCAATAAATAAATAAATTAATAAATAAATAAAATATTCAAAGAGACAAACATTGTAAGCTACAGAAGCTGAGAGCAGACGTTTCTGCAGATGACTTTTTTCCATGGYTTTCTCGTGATACATACATAATATGTCATCAGCATGAAATAACAATGAGTGTTTTCTTGTGATAACGAGTTCTGGTTTTCCTTTTGTGTATCGTACGGTAAACATGGAGGCGGTCTGGTCTTCTCAAATGGTCACCAATGAAGTTTACTACATCATAAAAAAACAATGACAAATTGCGATTTGTTTGTCTTGTACAGATAACTTTCATATCAGCCCTCGACGTTTAAGGAGACGGCTGGCCCGACTGCAGATCAACAGGTGTGAACACTTAAGTGATCCTGCTGATAAAACAAACTTCATTTGTGACCAGCTGAGAGGAACAGGCCATCTTCATGGTTACCAAATTATGCTCAAGAGGAAAACAATAACTCGCTATCTTGAGAAAAGGCACATCGTTATTTTGTGATAACAACATAATATGTCAGTTTTCTCATGAAAACGACATATGTTGTTTTCATGAGAAAACCATGGAAGAAAACGTCCACTCTTGGTTTCCCTACTCAGCTGAAGGTATAAGTTTCTCTGGACATAATAATCTCATGGTTATCTTAATTAATGACAGTCCAAGTTAAAATTATGCTCTCATATAATTATATTCATGTATTTGGTCATAAATGGAGGTTATGTGCAAGTTTACTGTTTTTGCATCTTCTTTTGACACAAATCATCTGTGAGTCACCAGTAATCTTATTATTTTTACTGGCAAGGTTCATTTAATTAAAAAAACAAAAATATAAAGTGAAAATATAAAGTATAAACTGGATGCAGCTACCACTGTTTAATAACATTTAAAGTCAAAAGGAGGCAGGTTTGACCTGGTGGTAAATGATGGGATATAAAACTCAGCCTTTGAGAGTCAGGGTTCCTTTATGGCATTTTGGTGCCAGAGACACAACAGGGGACGCATGTTTACAGAGATTTAAAGCAGAAAACAACACAGTTACTCATTCTGGACGGGGTCTGCAGGCTTCTAAGATGCCGGTCCAAAACTAGCATGGTCTGGATTCTGTCAGCAAACACACGGACAGTTAAAGCCGACAGAGACAAACACATAAACACACACACAAACACCCACGCCCCCACAAACACACAGAGTCAGTGTGCAATCAGGATGGATCTCACCCCATGTAGAATTTTTACTGAGCAATCATCAAAGCACCATTAAATCAGAAGTGACTGCCAATAAAAGGAGGAAATTGCGGGCAAGGATTACAATGTTTGCATGATAAGGGCTATGTGTCTGTAGGGGGGTTGTAATCTGAGAGAATCACAAGATTTATGTAGCATTTACTATGGAGCAAGTCGTAAAGTGTAATTACAGGGNGGTCTGCACACCACAGAGCCAGAGCCCAGCAGGCAGACTGGCAGGAAGGAGACAAGTGATCAAGCTTTATTCATCCACACTGTCTCTCCATTTGTCTCCTTTTCTTTCTGTCTCCGTCTCCCACTCTCAGCATCTCCAGACCCATAAATCAGCTGCAACAAGTCAGAGCTCCGGCGTGACAACAGCTGCGCCTTCTGGCATGAAGTGCTGCATGGAAACAATGCTGTACGAGTAGCAAATTATTGATGGCTAACTCAACGATAAATTAAAAAAAATGAAGAAGCAGCTCATAGAAAATAATTCCAAACTGTGGTGCAATTCATTGCTCCGTTTCACAGAACCCATGTTTCGTTTGCAACATTTGAACATATAAGTTATTTAACTTCACCTGTTTTAATCACCCACCTGCAGCTGAAGTTAAAAAGGTGATAATGCTGTCAGTGAATACGAGTTTGTTTGTAGTGTTAGCAAAATGTCTGATGAACYACTGGATATTGTTTTAATGAAACCTTTTGGAAGGTTGTATCTACACCCTTTAAGTTTTGGAGTCAATTTAGTTTTTCCACCACTTTTGAAGACACAAACTTTAGTTTAAGATGGGGAAATATTTTAGATTTCCCTAAAGAAATATACCTTCATTTAAAATGTAGTCTACTTTGTCTCATACGTAAAGCACATACATGAACAATAACATCTCTACATTCATAAATACACACACACAGGATAACATGTTTGTTGGTTTATGTTTTGCTTCTATTTCAACTGTAGTTTGATCATAAATCATGTTTATTGAAGTTCTCATTCCTGAAACCTATTTATCCAGTTTAAAAGTTCTAAAAAACACAAAACAGCTGATTTTATGAAAACGAGTACCACCGTTATTACACCACTTTAAAAAAAACAACCCAAACGTCTTCATATCTCCTTTGAGTGAAGACTTTCTTTCCTCTTTGTGTGTCTGTCTTTATACAGGACATGTGAGTTTGTTTCCAAGGCATTTCACAATCACTCTCAAGAAAATAAAGGGAGAAAGCTGCAGCTCACAATTAGGGAAATCCCTTGAGATTTATGTCAATGTTTACCATCTTTCTGCTTTAAGTGGGAGCACTGCAACAATAAATCATTTTTGTATAAAAGGATGGAAATTTACAACCTTTTGAACTGGATCTACTTCGCCTGAAAGCTTTCAAAGAGTGGCCTACCCAGAGACTGATGCCTCAGTGGAAGTGCACTGGCAGCAAATGTTAAACAGGTGTATGATTCTCTATTCTCTAAAAAAAACATCAGCTTTTGTAAAACTCAGCTGATCACCTGTATGGAACTCCAGAGTTGCCAACACAGAAAAAAAAAACTACATACATGTCAAGTTGTACAGATTGTCTGTAATATATTCAGATTTTCCATCAGCTTCAGGTGTATGGACGTATAGAGCAATCTCATGGATTCTTTCAAGTTTTATGGATTTTTTTTTTCAGTTTCAAATTTATTTAACATGTAGTCTGTAGGACATTAAAAAAACAATAAATAACATCAAATAACCATCTTCCAACCTGCTCTACTGCTAGAAATAAGCTCTCCACTTCTTCCAATCTTCTTTCCTCCTGCTTTGCAGCAGGTTATTGTGTTTAATTGATAATTATATTGTATTAATATGATAATTAGATTGTACAAACACAATAGTTTAAAGTAAAATTGGTAGTATAAGCTACTAGCCTGGTTTAAACCAGACCCTGTCCTTCACTTTGCTTCGTACAAGGGTCTGGACTTGCTGCATAGAGAATTGTTTCTTGCAGGAGGCGTGGCCTCTGCTGAAGCATGTGTGTGTTGTCGTTGTGACGGAGGCTAAGCTAAGAAGTTAACCGGAAATCGCGTGCGCTGTAAACAACCCTACTGAGAGGAGAAAAGTACCGAGCCAAACGAGACGACTGTAAATGAGAGCTGCTGCTTTGTCAGACAAATTTAATTTAATTTGGAAGCCTTATCAACACGGACTGGCTTCATTCACTTCCTCCACTGCTGTATGCTAAAATAACTAGCAGACACTGCGCAGAACATCGACGTCATTCAAAACTCCTCCTTCTGTTCTCCGATTGGCCCAGATAAAATAAACTACAAGCAGACACTGCACAAAAAAATGATGTTCTGTTCTCTGATTGGCCCGGCTAAAAATTTGCCGGTGAAATCCATCTCAGTGGGAGAAGTCCCAGACGGAGAAGAGAAGGGAAACTAGAATTGAGCGGAGCTGCGTAGGAAGGCAAGGGCCAGGCTAGTAAGCTACTAGTATATTGTATAAACATGATAATTATATTGTACAAATGTAATAATTTCATCCATATGGTGGCAGCAGTGTGCTGTTAGCCTGCACTGACAACAAGACTTGTTTAAAAAGAGGAAGAGGAAGTTGGTATTTGGGACCATTGAGGATGGATCATGGCTGAAGGACGCTTATTGTTGCGATTCCAGTGTTACCAGTGTCTCACTGTACTTTGAGTCACAACATATCCATCTTGAACACATTTGAAGTGCTGAAACTTATATCTGTAAGTTTTCAGTCATGTGACCTCATCTCTACCCTGACTGACAAAATATTGCTGTGAGCAACAGGACATTCTTGTTGTCTCTAGTCAAGACTGACAAATGTTCTAAAAAACAACCTGAGTGAAGGTCGCCATTAAATAAAAGAAAGTATTTTTTTTCATGTAAAAATTTTCAGTAATTTGTTCTCCCCCACTCACCTTAAATAAATAAAAATATGTTAAATCTTCCATTATTCTTTATAAACTTTGCAGTATTTTAGTTTTCTTAGCTGAGTCGCTCCCTTGAAATCAATTTTTTAATCTGAGTATAGAAAATAATTGAATATGCTTGGATTTAGACTGAAGATACTTAGATATTTATAAATGTAAACTACAACTAATACAATGTAGAATTGTTAATTAAATACCCAAAGAAACCTTTTATCTTTCAAGTCCTCTCTATGTCACTCTTCATCCTGCACACTGAAAAGATTTTGATGAGAAGTCTGGGGTCAGACAGGGATCAGGGAGGTCATTCCAAAGTCAGTGTCAGATTAATAACTTGCGGGGGTGGTTTTTACTCTTCTTTCTACTCCACCTTCTCCCTGACACATGAATCTATTCCTCTAGTTGTCATCCTCACACAGGTCATTCTAGGCTGCACACGCTGCTCGTCTCTGTTTGCTGTCATTCCTTACAAACACACACACATGCGCACACAAATTGGTCCTCTTATTTAACAATGCAGACATGTTGGCTCCTGTAGATTTAAAACACAGAGAAAAGTCCAATATAAATTCAAATGTTATCTTGAAACAGGATACTTTTGATTGAGCGTGACAGTGTTCCCACAGTTGTACAAAACATTATCACCACATTCATCAGAGGGCGGCAGAATAGTCTTCTCATCTTTCAACAGTGCTCTGATACCCAACACTGACAACCAGCATTTCAGACGACCAAAAAGATGACTCACATACTAATGAAAGAATAAATGTAACAAATATTCTGCAGATACATTTCTGGGTAATAAAGAAATGCCAGTGTTACTGACTGATTGACTGTCAGGAAAGGTATTGTGTGTCTGAGAGCGATGCCAGGAGACAACACTGTGACATGAACATGATGAATCCAATGCTTATTTAATTGCTGTTTTACAGTTCAGTGACAGCCCTCAGCTAAATAAGTTGTCTCTCTCTCTCTCTCACACACACACACACATTATTCTTACAAACAGCTGTGCTTAACTATGTGTAGAGAGAAAGACTGACTGATGAGCACAGATATACAGTGGGGAAAATAAGTATTTAGTCAGTCACCAATTGTGCAAGTTCT
>NW_013952730.1:396662-403942 GCF_001266775.1 Austrofundulus limnaeus
GTGTGTGTGTGTGTGTGTGTGTGTGTGTGTGTGTGTGTGTGTGGATGGGCCAATGAGAACACAAACTGGGCAGTTTGAGTTGCCTGGTTGGCTATGAGATGTTAAATATGTGTGTGCCATTTAAAACTTAAACTGAACTGCATTGTGTTGTTAATTAAGGTTGAATCGTATCAGTTGTGTTTCTTTAATGAGAAGGATTGTTGGCCATGCATCAAAAAGTGTATTGTTTAGGGCACAGAGCATCAATGCACAACTCTAGAGTGAACACAATTCCTAGATTATGGAGAAGAACAAAAGTTGCAAATGGCCACACACTGGCAACTCTTTTAGTAGAGTGAACAGCTTTAATTTTAGGCCCATACGTTTTATCCTGAGGCCTTCATTACGGTCATTAGGATGACAAAATGCATTAGTCAAAACTGTAAAGTTGCTCTATAATTCAGCATCACTTATTGCTAGAGTATTAATCTTCTCATTATTGAATTGATCTCGGCAAAGATGTAAAAAAAAAACAGCCATAGGAGTGTGTGAGGCTCAGTTCCTCACTACATCTGTGCTGAATGTAGGCGTTCGAGCGAAGGAAATGAGAGGAGCAGCAGGAGGGGTGGAGRAGGAAAAGAAGGGGCGGTTTGTCATAGGAGTCATCAGTAACTGTCGTCACTGTGCTGCAGGCTTAATTAACTAGCTTGCTCGTTAGCATTGCTGCCCCCTTCTCTTTCCCCTTCTCTCTCCTCACTGGCTGCTTCGAATAGAAATGCCTGATTATTCTGTGCTCCAGTCGCGGCCAATTACAGGCTCCAAATGGAACAACATTAATCAAATCTTTAGTATGGTGGCCAACTTAGAGGTATCAGATTGCAGAAGGGCACAGAACTAATATGTCACTGTCACAAGCAGTTGCATAGGCATTTAGCAGCTAGCATAATGGAGGTACTATTGCCCAGGTGCAATAGGTAGACTGATCTGGAAACCATTAACCTAACATGGCAGCAGAAACGTAAAGTTTGTCCTCATCTCACCCCAAAGTCTTTTTTTATCTATCACACCGTATTTGTTCACCCTTTTCTGCTTTTAATCCTCTTAAGCTGCATGCTGTTCATTCTCTTGACATGTGCAGATGCAAAAAGCATAAAGTGGGAGAAACTGAACAAATAAAAAAAGGGAAAACCGGAGGGATATAGTGGAGACAAACAAAACCTTTTCCCTCAAGTTAAAAATAAAGTAAAACTAATTCAAAGATATTTCCATCCAGTAAGGCTGATGGAAAAGAACACCGATAAGTAAGGCTTCCTTTCAGAGAGTGATGTTTGCACTGCACTGGATATGGGGAGGACTAACCCACACCCATGGGATCATGACCCAGCAAACTCTGCATTGCCACCCCAGTGGCTTCCCAGGACTCGGCCCAACCATCAAGCCACAGCCAGAGCCAGCCAGAGGACACCGCTGTATAATGGCCTCATTAGGACAAATGATTAAAGCCCATCTGAAATGTGCTAAATGCCTGTGTCACTGAAGTGGCCTTTAAACGGGCATAAATAAACAAGAGTTATGCTGAAGGTTTGGGTGTGCACCCTGGCAGCATAATAAATTACAGGGTAATGATATTAAAAGCACAGAGTCGTTAAGATGCCAAGCGGAGATGCTATAAATCCAGACGCGGGCTCCCACTGGCTGTCCCAAGCAGAGTAATTAAAGCAGATTTATGAGGCGCATTACATCAGTGCTAGATAGTTCATATATCGGCCTCCTTTATTGGACAGCCTGACAGGCGCCAAAAAATATTGTTTCGAGTTCCCTGGCCCCTCGCAGCTGAGAGGCCTCTCCCAGCACTCCATCTTTTGTTGTGTCAGTCCTGCGTGGTCGTGATGGATGGACCGATCCACTCTCCTGTCGCTACCCTTGCTTGTTCAGCTCCCCCCATCCTTTCTCAATGGGAGACTTGTGACAGTACCAAATAGCTTTATTGTCACATGGCAGCTTTTTCATGCCCTCTCTGTCCTTCTCACCGAGAGTAGACAAAGAGCACAGACTCAGGAGTAAAGGCTCAGATGGACAGCATGGAAGAGAGGATAAGGAAAAACAAAAGCATGAAAAGGCAGCGAGGGAACTGCAGTCAGCGGTGCAAAAAGCAGGATTCTAAACGTACACCGTAAAGGGTTAGATCAACAAGGTGATCTGACACCAAAACAAAACGACAGTCTGTGATTAAATCCTGCCTGTAACACTGTTTGTCACAATCAGTCACAAAGCTATGAAGATGTTTCCAATCGTCTTACGCACATTTTTATACATGGTTTCTCAGGAATGAACTGGAACATGTGAATAGTTTTGTCAAGAAACTGGGAAAAAAATTGACTCCAGGTTTTTTATCTTTTCCATAAATTTAGCATTTTCCATAGAGTCCATATTCTTTATCATAAAACTATTTTATGTTATGTCATTTGGCAGACAAAAGGCTGTAAATGACAAAGTCTGTGACTTTAGTTTGAGTATGTTGCCACACCATTGACAGCCTGTTTTTTTATTTTAATTTTTTTTATTTTTTTTGCTACCCTGGGTTTTTTGAAGGTCCCCACATGGCCCCACTATCATTTATGGATGCAGTAATGCATATCTGAACTCTTCTAAAAAGGAGCATTTCTAGGGTATTAAAGRTATTAAATAAGTAACACGATTTGATTGTAATTGGATTTGAATCTCAATCTGAATTGTATTTAGCATTTGGACATATTTTTTCTTTTTATAGTGTCATGAGAAGACATTTTGAGTAAATTGGCACTATGTAAATAAACCGAATTGAATCAAATTATAAAATTTGCTCTATTTCCTGTCATTAATGCAGCCACAGAATTGACTTTAGTGACATCTTTATGGCAAATAATTTCAGCGAACATGTGATTATTGTCCTCCCTGACCTTTGCATTTTTTACACTGTGCCACAACATTTTGCTTTTCATTTTCCAGATGGGTGTTTGTGATTCTGCTCTAAACTGGTTTAGGTCCTGTCTGGCAGACAGAACTGTGTGGGTCAGCATAGCTCTTTTTGTCTGCTCTTCTGTCTTATGGGGTTCTGCAGGGTTCAATCTTAAGTTCCGTGCTTTTTTTAAATATTTTTTGTTTGCTTCCTTTGAGTTCAATGCTCAGGAAGCATTGTTACAAAGACAACAGTCAGCAGAAAGGTGCCCCATCAGTTAAGCCACTTCTGTGTTTAGTTTTGAAGATATAAAACCTGAATGGCCCTCAGCTTATCAAATTTGAGCAACAAGAAAATGCAYGTTGTGTTTGGTCCCAGTGGCTCCTGTGAACTTGATTTGACCCCTATGGTACTGCATGCAGAGCAGGCAGGTTTTAATTTGGGATTGAAAATGGACAGTAGTTTTAAATTTGACTGTCAAATTGGAACAGTGGTCAAGTCCAGTTTTTATGATCTCAGGCAGCTGACAAATGTTGAGCCATTTCTCACAAAACAGCACTTTGAAACAATAATTCATGCCTTTATCTTAACCTGGCTTGATTACTGTAATGTTCCTTTCCTTGGAGTCGGCCAGTCTTCCCTCCAGTTTCTCAGTTAGACCACAACACTGCTGCATAACTTTTACCTCCAATAAGAGGGAGCTCATCATCTGAATTCTGACTTCCCTCCTCGCCCATGTATTTCAGTTCAGTTTAAGAACTTTTTATTTGTTTTTAAAGGTCTAAATGATCTTCCCCCATCTTATCTCTCTGAGCTACTGTACTTTTCTTGAACTCTCCTGCTGATGCCTCAGGTCAGCTGATCAGCTGCTCCTGCAGGGTTCAAGAAGAGTGGCTCAGAGGGAACAGAACCTCATGGGTTACTGCCTGGAAGGTATACAGAGACCCTCCATTTAAAAACAAGTAGTCCCCTTCACCGTTCACTTCAGTTTTATTCCTTGGCTTTGGTGTGATACTGCCAAATAAACAAGACTGAATGCTTGCTAAAATTATTTTTTATTTAACTTTCTACCAGAGTTCTAAAGTACTTAAAAGTGAAGTACTAACAAATATTTTGTTACTGTACTTAAGTAGTACAGCAATAGTACAGTAGTATTTTGGTAATCTGTACTTTACTTGAGTAATTATTTGTAGCCTACTTTTTACTACTACTCCTTACATTTTCATACAGTTATCTGTACTTTCTACTCCTTACATTTTTAAAAAGGAAGAAGTGAAAAGTTATTAGTCCTCTTTAATTTTGGTTTGTTTTCATTCTGGTTTRTTATTGTAAAAGAAAAAAAACTATCCATATAAGTTGTGGTTCCTGGACAGAGTGAATTTAATTTTGGTTGGATGAGAAATATTTACYATTATGATACTTTATTAGTTAATATAGGCTAACAAGACAAAGTAGACATGTGTAGCCTAGTGCAGAGATGTCTGTGGCATATGTGGACAAATTTGTTGGTTCCCCTCGTTTAATGAAAGAAAAACTCACAATTGTCACAGAAATAAGTTGAATCTGACAAAAGTAATATTAAGTAAAAATTACGTATGTGAAAATGAACAAATGAACTGAGACCAAGCTTTCTGAAACTGGGCAGCACATTTCTCACTAGAATCCCTTGATATTCTTGAGATTTCATTGTACCCTGCACAGATTCAAGASCCCCTGAGCCAGATGCATCAAAGCAGGCCCAGAACATAACATAATGTTCTCTATGTTTCACAGCAGGGACAGTGTTTTTTTCTTCATGTGCTTCAGTTTTCTCTCTGTGAACAAACAGCTGATGTACCTTGCCAAAAAGTTTATTTTTTGTCTCATCTGTCCAGAGGATATTCTCCCAGAAGCTTTGTGGCTTAGTCAACATGCAGTTTGGCAAATCTTTTTTATGATTTGGTGTCCTCCTTGGTTGTCTCCCATTAAGTCCACTTTGGCTCAAACAACAATGGACGGTGCGATCTAACACTGATGTTCTTTGAACTTGAAGTTCACCTTTAATGTCTTTAGAAGTTTTTCTGGGCTCTTTTGCTACCATTTTTAGTACCCATTTCTTTGATTTGTCTTCAATTTTCCTCCTGCGGTCACGTCCAGGGAAGTTGGCTAAAGTCCCATGGATCTTAAATTTCTGAATAATATGTTCAGTTGTGGTCACAGGAACATCAAGCTGCTTGGAGATAGTCGTATAACCTTTACCTTAAACATGCTTGTCTATAGTTTTCTTTCTGATCTCCTGAGACAACTCTTTCCTTCTCTTCCTCGGGTCCATGTTGAGTGTGGTCCACACCTYRTCACCAAACAGCACAGTGAGTATCTGTAGCCCACTGACTGACTGTAGACACCTGTGATGCTAATTAGTGGACACACCTTGATTTAACATGACCCTTTGGTCACATTATTTTCAGGGGTACCATCATTTCTGTCTGCCTGTTTCATAAGTTTAATTTTTTATATATAAATTTGTTGAGCCATGGCTGAAAAGCAATGTCTGACTTTCATTTGTTCATCTTCATAGAGCTTGTATTTATTATTACTTTTGTCAAATTCTAGTTATTTCTTGAAAACATTGTGGGTTTTTATTTTGTTAAACGAGGGGTACCAACAACTTTGTCCAGGTGTATATATATATTATAGTTTAGTACATACTATTTTAGGCCCTGTATATATATANATATATATATGTGTGTATATAAATGCACTGAAACAGGTAGACTATTACTTATACCTGCTTCATCCTTTTAGGGTCACGGGGGTTGGTGCCCATGTCCAGCAGTCATGGTGTGAGGGGTAAACTAGTGCATCCTAAATGTTTTACATTAACATTTTAATATGACATTATACTGTAGACATTTCAAGTAATATTTTTAGAGGAGACTTTAACTTTTACTAAAGTAATTATATAGCAAGAGACTTGTACTTTTACTCAAGTATCTCTTTGAGAAACTTTATACAAGACTGCTTTTTACAGGTTTATATTTTAACCTACAGCAATAATGGTGCCGTGGTTGGAACTGTTACCACACAGCAAGAAGGATGCAGATTCAATCTCAGCTGGAGCCTTCTGTGTCGAGTTGAAAAATATTGTTGTTGTTTTTTTTCTTCCTCCACAGTTTTTTTCCCTCTACAGTCCAAAAATATGCATGTCAGGCTAACAAATTGATTTTAGGTGTGTGTGTTTGGGTCTGAGTGTTTGTGTATGCATAGTTGTTCATCTTGTCTGTTTTATGTGTTTCCTGTTCAAGGTGTTTCTCCACTGTTAACTACTCGAGATGGGCTCCAGCTCACAGTAACTTTGAAAAAACTAAGCAGATACAAACTGGGAGTGATTTATTTTTTGTATGTTTATGCTATAATAATTCAATTTTGGTAGGTTTCCTTCCCATTTACATATGTAATTTAAAAAAGTAAATTGGAGCTGCTCCAAGAATTCTCAGGACACTGCAATGGCAGGTAAATTGTCCTTTTAGGTGACTGTCTGAGCACCAGTCTGCGCAGTAGTCTATGGTGTAAAAGCTAAACACTTTTCTGACATTCAAGCTGTATGTGGCTTCATGAAAAACCCACACAAACATTATGTACATGCTGTAATGACTCAGAAATTATAATCTTCTGTATACCTCAATAAAAACACTGTGCTTCTTAACTAGTGATGAACCTTAAATGGCCCCCACAGGAAACATACTTTGAGAGCCAGACAACTTAATTGCTTTGGCTTCATGTATCTTTAATAGCTCCTGTAATTAGGTTGCTTATTAGAAAGAATCTAGTCATAAATCATGTCAAACAGAGTTACATATACATTTCCTGTCATTAAAAAAATGTTGTTCTGTAGCTGTAAAGGCACCTTATATGTTAGGATCACATTCAGGCTGCCTGAGATCCCAGATGTTTAAGTCTGGTCTGAACAGATGAGGAAGACAGAGTTCAAGATGCTGATGTTAATATTCTTTGACACTTATGTTTTGAAGCAAATTAGAACAAATTGTAGAGATCACTCAGCTCACTGCAAAGCATTCTTTTGTATTTTTAACCCACGTCAAATACCTGCTACTATCTGTGACCTACAGTATTTTGGCAGTTTGTAAATGTTTTATAGGATCTTTTTGATTCTTGTTGGCACTCGTTCTTCCAAGAAGTCCTAAACAAAATCCAACCCATATAAAACGCTGTAACACACCTGTGCAGATCTCAGAATTTGCCGTTACAAGATCCAGAAATATGCTGCAGTAAAACATGCAGCAGTGGGTTAACCACAAAGAAACCACACACACACACACACACACACACACACACACACACACACACACACACACACACACAC
>NW_013952730.1:404172-405526 GCF_001266775.1 Austrofundulus limnaeus
CACACACACACACACACACACACACACACACACACACACACACACACACACACACAAATGTGTTTGTATGGACTCTCGTAGTTTTCACACGTGTAGAAATGCGTACACCTTCCTGCTTTGTGTGCCCTTTTCTCCACAGGTGCTCCCTGAGCTCCCTTACAACCACCAGAGCCACGATGGAAGCTCTGCGCGACCCACATCTCTGTCCCACTAAATTAACTGCTGTGACAACTGTTCCTCCCTGGACTCCATAGGGGCTCTTCTGTGTGTAAAAAGTGTGTTTGGGGGAGGCGTCTAGCCAGTAGCAAAAAATGCTTGCTTTGTYCTTTAGAATAATAGGTCAGGGGCAAATTATAAGACATCTAAATATTCTTAGGGTGTATTCACACCTGACACATCAGGGGCCTCATGTACAAAGACGTGCAAGGATTTCTTACTGTAACCTGACGCACGGTCAAATCCAGAAAAAGGCGTATACGCACAAAAAAATCCAGATGTATCAAACCGTGCGTACGCCTGAATCCACGCACATTTCTTTTGTACATCACAGTTAACGTGGAACTGAGCGCAGGTAAGACACCTCCCCTGACGCCTTCATTAACATATGTTAAACATTTGCAAATTACTTCCTGCGTGTGTGAAGGACATGTTTGAGTGATCCCTGTGCGATCAGAAATTATTTCTAGAGTCAGGAAAATAATGAATTAAACATATTGTGAGTGAGAAAAAAACCCCTAAGTAAAAATAGGAATAAAATATGTTTATCACGCAAAGAACAAGTGATTGTGTGTTGGTGTGTGTGTGTGCGCACACACACTGCTGTGGTGCACAACTGGCTAATCCATCCATTCTGAGCCTGAAAATATTAACTTTTCACACGAGTCTATTACCATAATTACTGTAAACACAGAGGAACTTAAATGTTTGGTAGAACATAGAACTTTGTTTATTTCATAGCCAATTTGAAGAAACGAGTCYCTGCATCTCAGTGGAGAGTTTTCATAACTTGACATGATGTTGGAGTCTCCACAAACATTGCACGCGCCGCAGCCTTTGTGCGCAGTCTATCTGTCAACCTTTTGCTCTGCTACTTRCAGCATTTTCACAAGTTGTAAAGTGTACTTCCACGTAAAAAGTTGGCTRAAAAAAAATTACTCAAGTACAGTACACATAGCCAAAATTTCTACTTAAGTACAGTAACAAAGTATTTGTACTTAGTTACTTTACAACTCTGTTTCCAGGTTTGCGCTCTGTCCTGTCCTGTCATTTCTGTCCAATGGGAGCAATGATTGTAACCCACATGGCTTTTTTTTTATAAATTATAGTTCACTTGCAAAAAAGCACAATATGAATG
>NW_013952730.1:406512-411704 GCF_001266775.1 Austrofundulus limnaeus
GTCCGCTATTTGTTCAGGACCAAAAAATGTAGAGAAAAGGACTTTCCTGGTGTGAGAACACCCTTAATATCTGCAAAAAAAGGTGTCAAATGCATGTTCCTCTCAAGTACATAAAGCAGATGTGGTTGTATAATACAGAAAGTGATAAGGCTTGGTTGTGATATCGGAGGGCTCAACTGATGGTGTTCACACTCTTAGTGTGTGTGTGTGTGTGTGTGTGTGTACACTTGACCCTTATGTTGGTGCAGTATTCTTTGAAATGACGTGGCAGTACATTTCAAAATTTGTGAAATGTTATAAAAAAAGAGAACAAACGTTTGATTGACAAATACAGTAATTACGCACAACCCATTCAGTTATTAAAATATAGGGGTGCACAACCAAGTGCTATAACACCGCTCGAGACCAACATGCAGAAGAGCAGGGATGTCATGATCGCATTGCTGTTGGCACACACACCCTCATCTGTGTTCAATGACTCAACTATAAACCAAGCTTTAATGTGTTTCTTTTAGTTTTATTCATTTGGTAAATAGTATCGCCCTTTTGCCTTCAGAGGTGAGCGATAAAAGCCAAACTATGCAGTTCATATCTTGATTATAGTTTAATGAAAAACTTTGACATCAATCACGATTCAAGTAAGTAAATAAAAAAGGATGAATGTCTAAAACAAAGTGTTGAACTTTCTCAAACAAAGAGCAGAGAAGTGTATTTGTGTATTTGCCGATGGTGTTGAAGCTGCTGAGTGTATGTCTGTCATGAGTTGAGTGAAAATTTGGACTGGTTGGATGCCCTGATCAGTCAGACTGATACATTCCTCTGTCTTAGCACCAAGACTTTTACTTCTTTATCAGTTCTCATTAATGCTCTATGATGGATGTCACAACTTATAGAGTACTAACTATTGATAATTAATGAACTGAACATTAATAAAAATGACCAAAGTATTCCTTTAGGAAAAACCATAACAGACCTATCTTGATGAACAGAGCAAACGATGAGTGATAATGAGAGGAAGGCCTGTGCCTGATGGGAGCCTAAACATGAGATGTTTTTATTAGACAGCATGAATTTTTGTGACAGAGCAAAATGACCCATTCTTTTGAGCCACTGTGATCTGGAGTAGTTCTACTTCTACCCCCATCTGTTCTGAGCTTAATTTTGCTTTCTACAGATATTTCATTTTATCTAATGCTGCAGTATTCAACAAACGTGTACTTGAAAGGCAGGACGTCTCTGTTCCTGTTTGTCTGAATAGGGGAAGAATGAGAAAGAGCAAACATCAGTGTGCAGCCAAGAGTAGCAGAGCCTCTCTATCACTGTGATAGGCCTTGTCATTTCTCTCTTCTTTCCTCCTCTCTGACTCCTGTGCTCTCCCTCCTCCCCCCTCCCAATGGTGAGGGTGGGTTGTAAAGTTCACTCCCGCCTAATTTATCATCCGCCCTCCCCTCAATAGCCCTGTGCAGTCATTAGCTGTGCACACTGGTTCTGCACCCTGGCCAACAGCCTATTCTCATCYATTGTCTTTTTTTACAGCAAGATAGCAGCATCAATTAATTAAAGGCTAAATTGCTTCATGCCTGCAGGATATAGAGTGGGGCAAGTTGGGGCTGACTGGATTAGGGTGGGGTGAGGAGGTTAGGTGTTTGAGTGCCAGCTGAATCATTTTTGGGAGAGCTAGGAGTTGGACTCAGAAGCCTTTTGCTGAAACTTTCTCACAGCTGCAGTTTGTTCGGCGTAGGGCTTGCCTGTAAAACAAACTGTGCATCATTAGTTCTTCGCGGTGACTTTTCAACAGAAAATAGTTTTGTTTATGTACTGTTGCTGACCAGGTGACCGGCATGCCCCGAGCCTGCTCTAACAGGTGCTTCAGGCTCCGTGTCCTTGTAAGGACACGCTGTGGAGGACACTGCTCGGTTGTTTACTGTGAGTCGAGCAGCTGCACAGCACATTTATAATGCTCTCATAAGTACACTACAGATGGATATGGGTTCCCTCGCCACCACTCCCAGGCTTATGATTAATGAGCAGCACTTGGAGCCGCATGTGTTGCCGTCTCGCAGCTCCGACATATCTTTCCGGCCCCAACATTTTGTATCCTGTGTGAAAAATGAGCCACTCTGTGTCGTTCATTACAATGTTCCACAGCCAGAGCTCTCCCATGCATATTCCTGTTCGCTAAGCCCGATGCTGTGCTTGCACCCCGTGCGGGTGTCCGTGTCAGTTTGGATCAAACTCACTTATCAAGACAGTTATCTAGTAAAATGCACAACAAATGATATGGACTTCACTGCAATTTGGGACCATTACAGAGACAGTTACAGAGGAGAACTTGACAGGGTTTTCACTATTTTAGTGGCAGACACACTAAAGGCCAGGCCTAGCAGGAAACCAGCCACTTTTCTGCTCTGCAGGCCCAGTGTTATGACAATAGTTGAGTAATCATTGTTCTCCCTTTGTTAGTTACTGCTGTGATTTGGTCTGTTGTAAAATAGAGTCCATTTGTCTGACAGTGCAGGCCACAATCAGTCAACTGAATCAACACACTCATGGGGAAAGCACACAGACTCTTTGCAAAAACACAACAAATGCTTGTGCACCTTCTTATAGACCCACACATCTTAGTGTTGCACACACACAAACACACTCCTGACACCCAGCACTGTCTCAAGAGCACGTTTCAGGAAAACTGCATTGGAAAACAGCCATCTGATGGATTGAACCTGGAGACAGCAGCACAAGCAAATCCCCTAATGTGGCATAAGAAAGGCTGCCATGATCCCATCGCTCTCCGCAGACAATGTAAATTATATTGTCAGGCGCAGTCGCTTCCCAGCTCCCTGTGCAGCTAACAAGAGTCAGCCGCCAGCTCAASAAGGAGAGGAGGAGCGCCCACTTAAAAGCGACAGAAGAATTAACTGATGTGGCAGCCCACCTACACCTCACTGAAACATACATGCACATATAAACAGATTTATACACACACAAATACACAAGGCATGTCTATGTGCTGATTCATTTCCCTCCCTCTCTGTGGCTGATGGCTGAGCTAAGGAACGTAGATGAAGCTGCTCAGCCATGTTGGAACTGAGCTCCCTGTGTGTGTCTGGCTGATGCCTGTAGATCCTCAAGAAGCTGACAAACTTAACACTGAGGTCTGCGAATAATGTCAAACATGATACACTGGCTTCCATCACTTCAAAACCTCCCACAGCTGCCTCACAATGATTCAAAGATGAGCTGCAGACCCGTGATTTATTGTCGGTATTATCCTTGGTGGACCGCTTTTGTTTTTTGTGGTTCCATTTCATGGTCTTTTCCAAAACTGTCCTTCCTGGGTCTTGCTCCTTGTTGCAGCTGTTGTTTTTTTTTCTTCTTTTGTCTCATTTGTTCCAAGATCTTGTCAGACCACAGCTGTTTGATCCTAACCACATTTGTGTTCTCTCAACAAGTCTTTGTTGCTATGGATAGCTCGTCAGATTTTCATTATTTATCTGAATTCTTGTAAACTATAGTGACACCTTGWAGAATACAGCCAAGACGCTGAAAAAAGTTGAGGACTCGAGGGTATAGCTTCCAGAAAAAATAGCTTGCCTCTCAAAGATAAAAGCTGTAAGCAGGTCATGAAGGCCTGTGCATGCTTCTGAGAAGACATGAACCAAAACCTACTGTAAATTTTGCAGCTTGTGCAATTATGCAACCATACTTAGATGCATATTTAAGACGAAAAGTGCATAAAACAAACAGCGTCTCTCACRCGTCCCTCATTCCCACAAACGCTGAAGTCCACAGGCAAGTTAACATGCACACAGAAACAGCTTTGCCTTCTCCCCGTCAAACATTTCCTCCCATTGCCGGCTAAAAAAAGTGTTTCCCAACACTGACAGGGAGAATGGATGGCCTCCATTACGCCTGGCTACAAACACATTCCGCCAGGATGAAGGGGCTGTAAATTATCCCGTGAGCGAGCAGCACAGGCCACAATCGAGCCAACACACACCCCTCCCCCCCCACCCCACCCCATCCCCCTTTTAATGGGGTTGGCCCGTCCACAGCTTGCAAAACACTGAATCACACACCCCATATCCAAACATACACTGTCACCTGTGTGCATATACAGCATGTGTGTGTGTGTGTGTGTGTGTATGTTACTGAAATAGAGCAGGCTTGTTGAATCAAGCACCTGGGAATAAGTCCTTGAACCCATCATCTGAACAGGTCAGATTTAACAAAGATGTGCACTGTATAAAAACACAGCTTGGTTGCTCTGTCGTGACTGGGCACAACAGACTCGGGCTGCCTCRCACAACAATAAACGTGCGACGGGCCGCACACTGACAGGTCTAATGACGTGAAGCTGGAGGGTGTAACTGTAGAAACATCAGCACTGTGTCGGGTCAAATTCAGTTCACATGACACAAGTGTTGCTGGCAGCTGGTAAAGCATCAAATAAGGCCGAGGCATTGCCCTGTGGCGTGGTGAAACGCTAAGCTTTTGTGTGTAAATCATTACATGCAAATGGAGAAATGTCAGGCAACATTTTGCTCCCACTGCTGTAGGTGAAGCCGGTTCTTCTTGTGAGACAGTTCCCTCCCAGTCTCACCCCGCAGCACTCGCACGCCCCTGTCCTCCCACTTGGCAGTTGAAACCCCCAAAGGAGAAATCTTCCAACTGTAACCACTTTTCTGTCTTCGTTCCCATGACATTTCAGCCACATGTTTACCTCCGCTGCTGCTTTTCAAACTGCACAGGACACCTGAGAGGCCTGTTGTTAACTTCGTGGCTCTCAAACTTCAGGACTTTTTAAAAGTTGAGACAAATGTGTTTAAGCTCAAACGCTTGTGAGCATCAGATGAAATAGTATTTTGTGCACGTGTATGATGCAAATGCGTCGAGCATTTCTCCATTATTTCAGCATCAGGTTTCATTCTGCTCTGCCAGTTTTAAAAACGTTCAAATTCTTTCATTTTGTCCTTTGCTGCTACTGATTACACATGTCACTCAAACTGTGCATACTCCCTAGGTTTTTAATTAAAAATGCTGTCCTCACGGTTAGTTTTCAGTGGAACTTCTTTTTCCAAGAAGTGGATTTTTCTGAATAAAAAAATGACTTGTTTCATTTTCTTTTTCTTTTTCTTTCTTTCTTTCTTTCTTTCTTTCTTTCTTTCTTTCTTTCTTTCTTTCTTTCTTTC
>NW_013952730.1:414289-419094 GCF_001266775.1 Austrofundulus limnaeus
CATTTAAAAGAGTCGATCATCAGATATTGTCCAAGATTAACCTTCAGGGTGGATATAACTCGCTAGCAGCCTTGCACCAATTAAGGACCTATCCACATCATCATTTACCCAGAATGCTTTGCGTGTAGAAAAATGGCCCCGTTGGTGCAATATATTTTTAAACTTTTAGTTTAAAAATGATAAAAATTGAACATCCTACAGTATTTTTACAGTCTTTATTTTACAGTTAAAATATATGTTTATCAAATAAAGTCTAATGTTACAACTTATCATGGATCCCTTTAAGAAAAGTTAATTCATCATCTATCCATTTCTGTACACGCTTCTTCCTTTCAGGGTCACTGGTGCCCTTATCCAGCAGTCACAGTGCGGGGGGCGGGGTACACCCTGGAAAGAACACAAGTCCACTACAGGGACACGTAGAGACAAACGAGACAGACAACCATTCACTCTCTCACTCACACCTCGGGACAATTTAGAGTTATCAGTTAACCAAACAGTCATGTTTTTGGTCTGTGGGAGGAAGCTGGAGTACCCGGAGAGAACCCACTCATGCACAGAGAGAACATGTAAACTCTACCCAGAAAGGTCCCTGGGCTGGGATTTGAATCGGCGACCTTCTTGCTGAGAGGCATCAGCTCTACCAACTGAGCCACCGTATTTTGACAAAATTAAATTATTGTATTATTTCAACCAGTGCACTATAGCTGCCTTTCTGGCTACTTTACCTTGCAACTTAAGCCAGTTCAGTCTGTGTCGGGCCTTCCATGAGCCAAACAAAATCAGATTTTAAATGTATTAGTTTGGGCTAAATGAAAGTAAAGACAAACAAACATTCACAAATAAAGAGTAAATCCAGTGTTTAGTGGGAACGATGCACTAAGCTGAACTCTGAATCATACAACCCAACTACAAAATACCCCTCCTCTCCTTGTTTTCATCTCAAAACAACTTCAAGGTCTAGTCTGTGGTCCAATGGGTGCTGACAGGAGGAAACTGGTCAGCCGTGGTCTCAGGGTCAAAAGGAAAARAGGAGGTGACAGGAGAGGGTGGAGGAGGAATGAGGAGAATTGGAGCTGCATTCATTGTGGCCCTTCTTGAGTGACAGGCAGCACAGTTGTGACACTGATGGTTCAAACCAGCACATGCGGACTGGAGTTTACACAGACGAAGCTGGACCAAGAACCACAGGAATGAGGTGGAGGAGAGAACCAACAACCAGCATTCAGTATACSCACTGTTTGAATTACTGAAAAAGCTTCAACCACCTCATAAAGTGATAAATATCAGCACACATAACAAGATTTAAGTGTTGTATTTACAACCAGGGCCTTTTACAGAAAATTCATAATCTTTAACTTGTTTATTTGCATTAAACCTACCACAGCAAGTTTCCAAGTTTCTATTTTAAAATTTAAATTTCAGCKTGTGTCTTTTTCGTGGCTGTTACCTTTACTACTAGTTAGTAAGACCAACAAATGTGAGACCATCTGTCAGACAGCTGAAGCTTGGACCAAGTTGGGCCATGGTGCAACAGAACAATGACCCCCAAACACAGCAGCTAACCTGCAACARAACATCTAAATGAAAAAGAGAAGAAGTAAGTGTTGCAGTGGTCCAGTTGAGGTCTAAGCCTAAAACTGATTGAAATGCTTTGATGGGAGATCAGAGCTGATCAAAAACAAAAATCTACAAAACTCAATATACTGAAGTAACATTGTAAAAACAAGTGGGCCAAAACTCCTATTAAATCATGTAAAAAACAAAATAAAAGCAACAAACAACTTTTGAGAATTGTTGATACTGAAAATAGTTCTACAAGTAGTTGAATCATGAGGAGGTGGATTTTTCCACTAGTGCCACTTWGTGTAATGTTGGTACGGTTCGGTACAGTTCCAAGCCATTTCCATTATGCCAGATCCATAGAAACAGCACTTTTTTAAGTACCTACTTTATTGTGGTTCCAAGCGGCCCCAGCTGACACCAAAATGCGACATCAGAACACTGTTCGTCACTGATTGGCTAAATTTTTGCAAATTTTTAAAATTTCAAAAGTTATCCATCAAATGTGTTTCCATCTCTCATTTTGCCCATTATTATTTTTTTCAAAATACCTAAAAACAACCTCCACCAACCGCCCAAAACACACCCATTGGAACCGACTGGAACATCAGTGGAAAACCAACCGGTCCAACCCGTACCCACACCGACCATTCCTACACTACACCATGGAAAAGGGGCACCTTTTTTTCAATTTTGAATTCATATTTTTTTTACATAAAATAATGACATCATGGACTCTGTAACTTCTTCACTTGAGGTTAGATTTGAATTATTTTAGAACCTGGTAATTGATTTTTTTAATTTCCTGAAACATAAAAAGTATAACTCAAAAAGGGGTGTACTTTMTTTTTCTCATGACAGTATATAAATGTAACTTTGTGTTTTGACCCAGAATCCTCTGGTCCACAGAGGATTCCATGGTCATCTRAAAGGTGCTCAGGGTCTGTGGCTRTAAAACAAGCCCAGATCATGATTCTAATGAAATAAAGAGCTGGGATCCATAGATAAGTATCAATATTTTAGTCTCATCTTTTCAAGTAACATTGCTCCAAATGTTTTTTGTTTCATTCAGATGCAACTTTGCAAACCTAAAGGTTGKTTTATATTTCAAGTCACTCTTTTGCTCACACTGCTGAATGACAAAAAATAGAGTAACTTCTGTCTGTTGTCCTCTGATGAYACCTGTTGTGTGCTTTGCCCTCTGTCAGAACTCTGTCCTGCAGACCTTGCGGCTCACMGTGTATGATTGGTCAGCATTTTTGTTCAGTGCAGCGCTGTGGACCGACACTCCAAGCAGTGCATCTTTTTGCATGTTATTTAAYTAAAAACGATCCATTCCCAGAAGCTATTTGTTAAATAGCAAAACTCACAGCTTTCATGAGCAGATGGTTTGATCCTATCGACCACATGATCATGCAGTCGACTTTAACTCATTCTTTCCAGATCTGCTGTTAACAAGAAAAAAAYGTWTTTCCTCTTCCAACTCCTCGCCCAACACAACACTGGTTTATTGTTGAGTAACAAAAACTATCCTGCTATCACTGTTGTTGTTTAAATGCTTAGCTATGCACTGTGCTACTGAAGAAAGGGAAAGGGAGAAATTATAATAATTTATCCGGTCGGTACTTATAAAAATATTGAATTTGGTACCCATCCCTTTGTCTGAGACCTGTAGAGTTGATAGAGCTTTGTTTTTTATATTATTATTAATAATGTCTCAAAGCATTGCACAGTCTGACCTTGAGGTGGATTAGAAAAGATCTTCACTCCTGGGGAAAWTGGCAGATGTCTTCAACGTTTTTCACTTCTTAAGAATCTTTCTCTCTGTAGAATGAYGAACAGTTTGGAAATGACCTTTAACCCTTCTCAGAGTGATGGGCAGCAATAGTTGCTTCYCATGTTTCCTTCTTGGCATTGCATAACACACCTGTATGCTCCAGGACAACAAAATGACAAAACTGTTGCTTTTATAGATCTGATCACACTGATGATGATCAGTTAATAAACACAACTGATCAGYAGCAMCTGGCTGACACTGAWCCTTTTAAATCTAACAGAATCAGATTTCTGATTCTCGGATTTAGTTTYTCACACACAGCTTTTACACATAGGCTTAGTTTTTGTTTAATAACTAATGAAACAATGGAATCTGTTGTGCTTTTGTTCACTTTATTTGAATAAAAAGCAGACCATTCTTATTATATCCTGACACAAAAAAAACCTTGAAATGAAGGATGGTGGACCTTATTTTTCCTGGGACTGTATGAAAACGTATTGAATTATCCAATATTTTAAGATAAATATTACCAAATAACCTTTTAAGTTACTATTTTGCATTTATTTTAATCAACGGTAATAACTCTCAACCACACTTCGAATAAACAGTTCATGAATGTTTTTATTTTTGCTTATTTTGACACACTTCACCCTTCAGTGCCCACAGAGCTGCAGCTGGCTTCAGTGTTGAACACAGCTGTGTTCAACATCAACTGTCTTCAGATTCATCAACTGATACACACGTTCCCATCGCCAGTCCTCCCTCATCAGCCCGACCCAGTTTCACCCACAACCCTCCCTTTTTTCTCTTTGTGGAAACAATAAAGATTCACCTTCAAGCCTGAGAACACATCCTGTGTACATGCAAAATACTGATGAGACTGCTTTTGAGGTATTCATCTCACTTTCAGACTTTTGAATAAAATTTAATAAACATGCTAGGCAGTGTCAGAAAAAATATGGGATGCTGTAAAAGCCATAAAAAATAAYAGTTGATGTGGACCACAACTTGATATTTCTTTGTCTCAAAATGACATCATAGATGCAGATAAGTCTTTAGCCTAATTAGACAAAATTGTGTTAAAATACCGATCTGCTGTCCCTGATTGATTATATTTATCTTTTCTAACAAACGACTTACTGACCTGCTTTTGCATCCCAGCTTGTCCATCTGTTTTTTTTTTTGTGTCCTCATTTAGTTCCCCCTGCCTGTGGCACTGAGACTGGCCAGCAGAGTCATTCCTCTCCTGTCAGCACTGTTGCCCTTTTTACCCTGCAGCCATTTATCTGCCCATGAAAGAAATTGTAGGTTTATTAGGCTGCGGTAAAACAATCCATCTCTCAACTATCCAAAGCCAAGCACAGAAAGATGGCCAGTTCTGCACCTGTCGGAGTCTGCTGATACAGATGGTGTGTGTGTGTGTGTGTGTGTGTGTGTGTGTGTGTGTGTGTGTGTGTGTGTGTGT